>NC_069499.1:28814911-28842411 GCF_027579735.1 Bombina bombina | reverse complement strand
ATATATATATATATATATATATATATACACCCTTACACACACACATATAAATACACCCTCACACACACACACACACACACACACACATATATATACACCCTTACACAGTCACATATATACACCCTTACACACACACACACATATATATATATACACCCTTACACACACACACACACACATATATATATACACCCTTACACACACACACACACATATATATACACACCCTTACACACACACATATATATACACCCTTACACACACACACACATATATATATATATATATATATATATATACACCCTTACACACACATATATATATATACACCCTTACACACACACACACACACACACATATATATATATATATATATATATATATATATATACACCCTTACACCCACACACACATATATATATATATATATATATATATATACACCCTTACACACACACACACACACATATATATATATATACACCCTTACACACACACACACACACACACATATATATATACCCTTACACACACACACACACACATATGTATATACACCCTCTCACACACACACATATATATATATATATACACCCTTACACACACACATATATCTACACCCTCACAAACATATATATAACATATATATATAATCGCCAGAGAACTAGCTAGAGAACTAGCTGATGAGCAGTTGTTCGTTCCTGTTAGAGCGCTTCTCTCTTCTGTATGCAAATTAATTATGACCCTGGGGAAGTCTCCCTATGGGTGTTAGGGGCAACCAGATATGGACTCCTTGGCCAGTGCTTGCTTAGAGGAATGTGGCTGCACCTCACCGATGAGGCCCAATAGGCAGAAACGATCGTCTGGGGTTGTCATGTTCCTTGTTCAAAGGAGAATTGCCTGGTATTTCGGGGCTGGACTGACCTTAACTGGCGGGATCAGACTGATATGCTTCAGGATAGTTTTCCAATGTGAAAGGCACACTGGTCTAAAAGAGGCTGCTCCAGGTGGTAAATCGCCAGAGAACTAGCTGATGAGCAGTTGTTCGTTCCTGTTAGAGCGCTTCTCTCTTCTGTATGCAAATTAATTATGACCCTGGGGAAGTCTCCCTATGGGTGTTAGGGGCAACCAGATATGGACTCCTTGGCCAGTGCTTGCTTAGAGGAATATGGCTGCACCTCACCGATGAGGCCCAATAGGCCGAAACGATCGTCTGGGGTTGTCATGTTCCTTGTTCAAAGGAGAATTGCCTGGTATTTCGGGGCTGGACTGACCTTAACTGGCGGGATCAGACTGATATGCTTCAGGATAGTTTTCCAATCTGAAAGGCACACTGGTCTAAAAGAGGCTGCTCCAGGTGGTAAATCGCCAGAGAACTAGCTGATGAGCTGTTGTTCGTTCCTGTTAGAGTGCTTCTCTCTTCTGTATGCAAATTAATTATGACCCTGGGGAAGTCTCCCTATGGGTGTTAGGGGCAACCAGATATGGACTCCTTGGCCAGTGCTTGCTTAGAGGAATGTGGCTGCACCTCACCGATGAGGCTCAATAGGCCGAAACGATCGTCTGGGGTTGTCATGTTCCTTGTTCAAAGGAGAATTGCCTGGTATTTCGGGGCTGGACTGACCTTAACTGGCGGGATCAGACTGATATGCTTCAGGATAGTTTTCCAATGTGAAAGGCACACTGGTCTAAAAGAGGCTGCTCCAGGTGGTAAATTGCCAGAGAACTAGCTGATGAGCTGTTGTTCATTCCTGTTAGAGCGCTTCTCTCTTCTGTATGCAAATTAATTATGACCCTGGGGAAGTCTCCCTATGGGTGTTAGGGGCAACCAGATATGGACTCCTTGGCCAGTGCTTGCTTAGAGGAATGTGGCTGCACCTCACCGATGAGGCCCAATAGGCCGAAACGATCGTCTGGGGTTGTCATGTTCCTTGTTCAAAGGAGAATTGCCTGGTATTTCGGGGCTGGACTGACCTTAACTGGCGGGAACAGACTGATATGCTTCAGGATAGTTTTCCAATGTGAAAGGCACACTGGTCTAAAAGAGGCTGCTCCAGGTGGTAAATCGCCAGAGAACTAGCTGATGAGCTGTTGTTCGTTCCTGTTAGAGCGCTTCTCTCTTCTGTATGCAAATTAATTATGACCCTGGGGAAGTCTCCCTATGGGTGTTAGGGGCAACCAGATATGGACTCCTTGGCCAGTGCTTGCTTAGAGGAATGTGGCTGCACCTCACCGATGAGGCCCAATAGGCCGAAACGATCGTCTGGGGTTGTCATGTTCCTTGTTCAAAGGAGAATTGCCTGGTATTTCGGGGCTGGACTGACCTTAACTGGCGGGATCAGACTGATATGCTTCAGGATAGTTTTCCAATGTGAAAGGCACACTGGTCTAAAAGAGGCTGCTCCAGGTGGTAAATCGCCAGAGAACTAGCTGATGAGCTGTTGTTCGTTCCTGTTAGAGCGCTTCTCTCTTCTGTATGCAAATTAATTATGACCCTGGGGAAGTCTCCCTATGGGTGTTAGGGGCAGCCAGATATGGACTCCTTGGCCAGTGCTTGCTTAGAGGAATGTGGCTGCACCTCACCGATGAGGCCCAATAGGCCGAAACGATCGTCTGGGGTTGTCATGTTCCTTGTTCAAAGGAGAATTGCCTGGTATTTCGGGGCTGGACTGACCTTAACTGGCGGGATCAGACTGATATGCTTCAGGATAGTTTTCCAATGTGAAAGGCACACTGGTCTAAAAGAGGCTGCTCCAGGTGGTAAATCGCCAGAGAACTAGCTGATGAGCTGTTGTTCGTTCCTGTTAGAGCGCTTCTCTCTTCTGTATGCATATATATATACACCCTTACACATACACACGCATATATATATATATATACACCCTTACACACACACATATATATGACGTCACTGATATATACACCCTTACACACACACATATATATGATGTCACTGATATATACACCCTTACACATACACACACATATATATATATATATATACACCCTTACACATACACACGCATATATATATATATATACACCCTTACACATAAACACGCATATATATATATATATATACACCCTTACACATACACACGCATATATATATATATACACCCTTACACACACACATATATATGACGTCACTGATATATACACCCTTACACACACACATATATATGACGTCACTGATATATACACCCTTACACACACACATATATATGACGTCACTGATATATACACCCTTACACATACACACGCATATATATATATATATACACCCTTACACATACACACGCATATATATATATATATACACCCTTACACATACACACGCATATATATATATACACCCTTACACACACACATATATATGACGTCACTGATATATACACCCTTACACACACACATATATATATATATATATATATATATATATATATATATATATATATATATATATATATATATATATAGTATATATAATATATATTCATTATAGCCCTTTCCATTTAAATTGAAGCCTTATAAAAAAATATTTACATCTTTATGGATTTTTTTTATCTGTAACTGCATATATAAATCTAACAGTTTATTTTAATGTATTTAGGTTGTATTTGGTGAACATTTTTCACCAAAAACAACCTAAATACATTAAAATAAACTGTAGGCGTAGATTTATGAATAGTCTACCTTGCTAAAATACCCACAGCATACGCTGTCGGTATTTAACATTGCACAAGCATTTCTAATGAAATGCTTGTGCAATGCCGACCCCTGCTCATTGGCGGACAAGTTAAGGAGCAGTGGTCTTACGTGGTCATCCGCTGCTTAATAAATGGAGCCCTTAGCCTTTACTCAAGGTCTTCAGTCGCACTAACCTGATGAGCGTTCATTTTGTTTGTGCTTGAGTGAATGCATTTGCTTTCAACTTGTAATACGCTCGCAAGTTAACTCGATCACGATATTGCTTATAGCAACTCGCGCTAACAATAGCGCACCCCTTGTAATCTAGTCCTATGTGTTTTCAGCCATATTTATATATTTACTAAACAGGTGAATGATGGTTGAATTTATACAGCTGCTGAAATCAGAGCACTGGCTTGTGAGGAACAGAATAGTGAGAGATAAACCCAGTTATTGTTTTAGCAGAGAGCATATCTACAGGACGTCAGCAGACTCAGCAGTATTAGGAGGTTAAATCTCTTTACATTTATAAATGAAATTACTTTAATAACCACAATTAAAATACAAAAATCCATTTAAAGGGACATAATACTCATATGCTAAACCACTTGAAACTGATGCAGTATAACTGTAAAAAGCTGACAGGAAAATATCACCTGAGCATCTCTATGTAAAAAAGGAAGATATTTTACCTCACAATTTCCTCAGCTCAGCAGAGTAAGTTCTGTGTAAAAAGTTATACTCAGCTGCAGCTCAGCTGCAGGTAAAAAAATAAAAAAGAATAAGAAATGAACAGCAGCCAATCAGCATCAATAGTGCTGAGGTCATGAACTCTTTTACTGTGATCTCATGAGATTTTATTGTAAATTTCCTTACACTGAATAGGGAAATAAGATGAGAGTGCACGAAAGCTCGCTCCTTCCGCTGTCCCGGGACAGACATACTGATTTGCTGCTTTGAAGTCCTTTACACTGGGATGTGGCTACTGAGAAACTTTTGAGGTAAAATATCTTTCTTTTTTACAGAGAGATGTTCAGGTGATATTTTCTAGTCAGCTTTTTACAGCTATGCTTCATCACTTTCAAGTGTTTAAACATTTGGGTATTATGGCCCTTTAAAGAATACCTCCCAAAATCAGACAAAACCAGTTTGAGGAAATAACTTGCCATAAAGTTTATTATCTTTCTTTTAAATAAGGGACTGTCCTCTTTCCAAAGAGTGATCTGCAGAGCTAGAGAGGAATGATTTCTTGGTACCTAAATCTGTCTATATGGTAATTATTCCTCTAAAGTTGTAGATTCCACATAAGTAGGTGATCACTTGAGAGAAATATAGGCATAAGGATGATTTATTTTCCAATATGGAGCACCTCTCCTGTTTGGTGGGTATAGACTAGACATGTGCACGGCTAAAAAATTTGGTTCGTTTTCGGTTCGGATCGATTCGGACTTTTCAAATTTCGTTTCGGATCGAATCGGATTCGGCAAAATTTGAATAAATTTGTTTCGGATTTATTCGGATCCGAATAAATTCGTTTCGGATTTATTCTGATTCGGCTGAATTCGGTTCTATTCCGTTCCGAAATTCGGTATGTTTTTAGTACACTAACACCCATTTAGTACACTAAGTCACTAACACCCATAAACTACCTATGAATCACTAAACCGAGGCCCCCCCACATCGCAAACCCTATAATAACATTATTTAACCCCTAATCTGCCGATCGGATATCGCCGCAACCTACATTATAGCTATTAACCCCTAATCTGCTGTCCCTAACACCGCCGACCCCTACATTATAGTTATTAACCCCTAATCTGCCTCCCCCAACGTCGCCGCAATCTAACTACAAGTATTAACCCCTAATCTGCCGACCCGATATCGCCGCCGTCTACATTATAACTATTAACCCCTAATCTGCTGTCCCTAACACCGCCGACCCCTACATTATAGTTATTAACCCCTAATCTGCCTCCCCCAACGTCGCCGCAATCTAACTACAAGTATTAACCCCTAATCTGCCGACCCGATATCGCCGCCGCCTACATTATAGCTATTAACCCCTAATCTGCTGTCCCTAACACCGCCGACCCCTACATTATAGTTATTAACCCCTAATCTGCCCCCCCCCAACGTCGCCGCAATCTAACTACAAGTATTAACCCCTAATCTGCCGACCCGATATCGCCGCCGCCTACATTATAGCTATTAACCCCTAATCTGCTGTCCCTAACACCGCCGACCCCTACATTATAGTTATTAACCCCTAATCTGCCTCCCCCAACGTCGCCGCAATCTAACTACAAGTATTAACCCCTAATCTACCGACCGCAAATCGCCGCCACTATAATAAATGTATTAACCCCTAAACCGCCGCACTCCCGCCTCGCAAACACTATAATACATTTTATTAACCCCTAATCTGCCCTCCCTAACATCGCCGCCACCTACCTACAATTATTAACCCCTAATCTCCCGCCCCCAACGTCGCCGCTACTATAATAAGGTTATTAACCCCTAAACCTAAGTCTAACCCTAACACTAACACCCCCTAACTTAAATATAATTTAAATAAAACGAAATAAGTTTACTATAGTTAAATAAATGAATCCTATTTAAAACAAAATACTTACCTGTAAAATAAACCCTAATATAGCTGCAATATAACTAATAGTTACATTGTAGCTATTTTAGCATTTATATTTATTTTACAGGCAACTTTGTATTTATTTTAACTAGGTACAAAAGCTATTAAATAGTTATTGACTAATTAATAGCTACCTAGTTAAAATAATTACAAAATTACCTGTAAAATAAATCCTAACCTAAGTTACAATTAAACCTAACACTACACTGTCATTAAATAAATTAACTACAAGTACCTACAATTATCTACAATTAAATAAACTAAAGTACAAAACCCCCCCACTAAATTACAAAAAATAAAAAAACACTAAATTACAAAAAATAAAAAAATATTACAAGAATTTTAAACTAATTACACCTAATCTAAGCCCCCTAATAAAATAACAAAGCCCCCCAAAATAAAAAAAATGCCCTACCCTATACTAAATTACAAAAGTAATCAGCTCTATTACCTTACCAGCCCTGAACAGGGCCCTTTGCGGGGCATGCCCCAAAGAAAACAGCTCTTTTGCCTGTAAAAAAAAAACACAATCCCCCCCCCACATTACAACCCACCACCCACATACCCCTACTCTAACCCAAACCCCCCTTAAATAAACCTAACACTACCCCCCTGAAGATCTCCCTACCTTGAGTCGTGTTCACCCAGCCGGGCCGAAGTCTTCATCCGATGGGGCAGAAAAGGACATTCAGGCCGGCAGAAGTCTTCATCCAAGCGGGGCAAGAAGAGGTCTTCCATCCATCATACAAGTACCAAAATACAAACAAACACTAAATTACCAAAAATAATACAATATTACAATAATTTTAAACTAATTACACCTAATCTAAGCCCCCTACTAGCTATTAATATAGCTTCAATATAACTAATAGTTACATTGTAGCTATTTTAGGATTTATATTTATTTTACAGGCAACTTTGTATTTATTTTAACTAGGTACAATAGTTATTAAATAGTTAATAACTATTTAATAACTACCTAGCTAAAATAAATACAAATTTACCTGTAAAATAAATCATCACCTAAGTTACAATTACACCTAACACTACACTATCATTAAATTAACTAAATAAATGAATCCTATATAAAACTAAAGACTTACCTGTAAAATAAACCCTAATATAGCTGCAATATAACTAATAGTTACATTGTAGCTATTTTAGCATTTATATTTATTGTACAGGCAACTTTGTATTTATTTTAACTAGGTTCAATAGCTATTAAATAGATATTGACTATTTAATAGCTACCTAGTTAAAATAATTACAAAATTACCTGTAAAATAAATCCTAACCTAAGTTACAATTAAACCTAACACTACACTATCATTAAATAAATTAACTACAAGTACCTACAATTAAATACAATTAAAAAAACTAAACTAAAGTACAAAAACCCCCCACTAAATTACAAAAAATAAAAAAAATTACAAGAATTTTAAACTAATTACACCTAATCTAAGCCCCCTAATAAAATAACAAAGCCCCCCAAAATAAAAAAAAATGCCCTACCCTATACTAAATTACAAAAGTTAACAGCTCTATTACCTTACCAGCCCTGAACAGGGCCTTTTGCGGGGCATGCCCCAAAGAAAACAGCTCTTTTGCCTGTAAAAAAAAAACACAATACCCCCCCCCCACATTACAACCCACCACCCACATACCCCTACTCTAACCCAAACCCCCCTTAAATAAACCTAACACTACCCCCCTGAAGATCTCCCTACCTTGAGTCGTGTTCACCCAGCCGGGCCGAAGTCTTCATCCGATGGGGCAGAAGAGGACATCCAGACCAGCAGAAGTCTTCATCCAAGCGGGGCAAGAAGAGGTCTTCCATCCATCAGAAAAGTACAAAAAAATAAACAAACACTAAATTAGCAAGAATAATAAAATATTACAATAATTTTAAACTAATTACACCTAATCTAAGCCCCCTACTAGCTATTAATATAGCTACAATATAACTAATAGTTACATTGTAGCTATTTTAGGATTTATATTTATTTTACAGGCAACTTTGTATTTATTTTAACTATGTACAATAGCTATTAAATAGTTAATAACTATTTAATAACTACCTAGCTAAAATAAATACAAATTTACCTGTAAAATAAACCCTAACCTAAGTTACAATTACACCTAACACTACACTGTCATTAAATTAACTAAATAAATTAATCCTATATAAAACTAAATACTTACCTGTAAAATAAACTCTAATATAGCTACAATATAACTAATAGTTACATTGTAGCTATTTTAGCATTTATATTTATTTTACAGGCAACTTTGTATTTATTTTAACTAGGTACAATAGCTATTAAATAGATATTTACTGTTTAATAGCTACCTAGTTAAAATAATTACAAAATTACCTGTAAAATAAATCCTAACCTAAGTTACTATTAAACCTAACACTACACTATCATTAAATAAATTAACTACAAGTACCTACAATTAAATACAATGAAATAAACTAAACTAAAGTACAAAAAAAACAAACACTAAATTACAAAAAATAAAAAAAATTACAAGAATTTTAAACTAATTACACCTAATCTAAGCCCCCTAATAAAATAACAAAGCCCCCCAAAATAAAAAAATGCCCTACCCTATACTAAATTACAAAAGTAATCAGCTCTATTACCTTACCAGCCCTGAACAGGGCCTTTTGCGGGGCATGCCCCAAAGAAAACAGCTCTTTTGCCTGTAAAAAAAAAACACAATACCCCCCCCCCACATTACAACCCACCACCCACATACCCCTACTCTAACCCAAACCCCCTTAAATAAACCTAACACTACCCCCCTGAAGATCTCTCTACCGTGTCTTCACCAAGCGGGCCGAAGTCTTCATCCGATGGGGCAGAAGAGGACATCCAGACCGGCAGAAGTCTTCATCCAAGCGGGGCAAGAAGAGGTCTTCCATCCATCAGAAGTCTTGATCCAGGCGGCATCTTCTCTGTTCATCCATCGGGAGCGGAGCGGCAGCATCCTGAAGACATCCCACGCAGAGCATACTCTTCTTTCTTGATCCGACGACTAGGTGACTGTACCTTTAAGTGACGTCATCCAAGATGGCGTCCCTTGAATTCCGATTGGCTGATAGGATTCTATCAGCCAATCGGAATTAAGGTAGGAAAAATCTGATTGGCTGATTCAATCAGCCAATCAGATTCAAGTTCAATCCGATTGGCTGATGGAATCAGCCAATCAGATTGACCTCGCATTCTATTGGCTGATCGGAACAGCCAATAGAATGCGAGGTCAATCTGATTGGCTGATTCCATCAGCCAATCGGATTGAACTTGAATCTGATTGGCTGATTGAATCAGCCAATCAGATTTTTCCTACCTTAATTCCGATTGGCTGATAGAATCCTATCAGCCAATCGGAATTCAAGGGACGCCATCTTGGATGACGTCACTTAAAGGTACAGTCACCTAGTCGTCGGATCAAGAAAGAAGAGGATGCTCTGCGTGGGATGTCTTCAGGATGCTGCCACTCCGCTCCCGATGGATGAACAGAGAAGATGCCGCCTGCATCAAGACTTCTGATGGATGGAAGACCTCTTCTTGCCCCGCTTGGATGAAGACTTCTGCCGGTCTGGATGTCCTCTTCTGCCCCATCGGATGAAGACTTCGGCCCGCTGGGTGAAGACACGGTAGAGAGATCTTCAGGGGGGTAGTGTTAGGTTTATTTAAGGGGGGTTTGGGTTAGAGTAGGGGTATGTGGGTGGTGGGTTGTAATGTGGGGGGGGGGTATTGTGTTTTTTTTTACAGGCAAAAGAGCTGTTTTCTTTGGGGCATGCCCCGCAAACGGCCCTGTTCAGGGCTGGTAAGGTAATAGAGCTGATTACTTTTGTAATTTAGTATAGGGTAGGGCATTTTTTTATTTTGGGGGGCTTTGTTATTTTATTAGGGGGCTTAGATTAGGTGTAATTAGTTTAAAATTCTTGTAATTTTTTTATTTTTTGTAATTTAGTGTTTGTTTTTTTTGTACTTTAGTTTAGTTTATTTCATTGTATTTAATTGTAGGTACTTGTAGTTAATTTATTTAATGATAGTGTAGTGTTAGGTTTAATAGTAACTTAGGTTAGGATTTATTTTACAGGTAATTTTGTAATTATTTTAACTAGGTAGCTATTAAACAGTAAATATCTATTTAATAGCTATTGTACCTAGTTAAAATAAATACAAAGTTGCCTGTAAAATAAATATAAATGCTAAAATAGCTACAATGTAACTATTAGTTATATTGTAGCTATATTAGAGTTTATTTTACAGGTAAGTATTTAGTTTTATATAGGATTAATTTATTTAGTTAATTTAATGACAGTGTAGTGTTAGGTGTAATTGTAACTTAGGTTAGGGTTTATTTTACAGGTAAATTTGTATTTATTTTAGCTAGGTAGTTATTAAATAGTTATTAACTATTTAATAGCTATTGTACCTAGTTAAAATAAATACAAAGTTGCCTGTAAAATAAATATAAATCCTAAAATAGCTACAATGTAACTATTAGTTATATTGTAGCTATATTAATAGCTAGTAGGGGGCTTAGATTAGGTGTAATTAGTTTAAAATTATTGTAATATTTTATTATTTTTGGTAATTTAGTGTTTGTTTGTTTTTTTGTACTTTTCTGATGGATGGAAGACCTCTTCTTGCCCCGCTTGGATGAAGACTTCTGCCGGTCTGGATGTCCTCTTCTGCCCCATCGGATGAAGACTTCGGCCCGGCTGGGTGAACACGACTCAAGGTAGGGAGATCTTCAGGGGGGTAGTGTTAGGTTTATTTAAGGGGGGGTTTGGGTTAGAGTAGGGGTATGTGGGTGGTGGGTTGTAATGTGGGGGGGGGATTGTGTTTTTTTTTTACAGGCAAAAGAGCTGTTTTCTTTGGGGCATGCCCCGCAAAGGGCCCTGTTCAGGGCTGGTAAGGTAATAGAGCTGATTACTTTTGTAATTTAGTATAGGGTAGGGCATTTTTTTATTTTGGGGGGCTTTGTTATTTTATTAGGGGGCTTAGATTAGGTGTAATTAGTTTAAAATTCTTGTAATATTTTTTTATTTTTTGAAATTTAGTGGGGGGGGGGGTTGTACTTTAGTTTAGTTTTTTTAATTGTATTTAATTGTAGGTACTTGTAGTTAATTTATTTAATGATAGTGTAGTGTTAGGTTTAATTGTAACTTAGGTTAGGATTTATTTTACAGGTAATTTTGTAATTATTTTAACTAGGTAGCTATTAAATAGTCAATATCTATTTAATAGCTATTGAACCTAGTTAAAATGAATACAAAGTTGCCTGTACAATAAATATAAATGCTAAAATAGCTACAATGTAACTATTAGTTATATTGCAGCTATATTAGGGTTTATTTTACAGGTAAGTCTTTAGTTTTATATAGGATTCATTTATTTAGTTAATTTAATGATAGTGTAGTGTTAGGTGTAATTGTAACTTAGGTTATGATTTATTTTACAGGTAAATTTGTATTTATTTTAGCTAGGTAGTTATTAAATAGTTATTAACTATTTAATAACTATTGTACCTAGTTAAAATAAATACAAAGTTGCCTGTAAAATACATATAAATCCTAAAATAGCTACAATGTAACTATTAGTTATATTGAAGCTATATTAATAGCTAGTAGGGGGCTTAGATTAGGTGTAATTAGTTTAAAATTATTGTAATATTTTATTATTTTTGGTAATTTAGTGTTTGTTTGTATTTTTGTACTTGTATGATGGATGGAAGACCTCTTCTTGCCCCGCTTGGATGAAGACTTCTGCCGGTCTGGATGTCCTCTTCTGCCCCATCGGATGAAGACTTCGGCCCGGCTGGGTGAACACGACTCAAGGTAGGGAGATCTTCAGGGGGGTAGTGTTAGGTTTATTTAAGGGGGGTTTGGGTTAGAGTAGGGGTATGTGGGTGGTGGGTTGTAATGTGGGGGGGGGATTGTGTTTTTTTTTACAGGCAAAAGAGCTGTTTTCTTTGGGGCATGCCCCGCAAAGGGCCCTGTTCAGGGCTGGTAAGGTAATAGAGCTGTTAACTTTTGAAATTTAGTATAGGGTAGGGCATTTTTTTTATTTTGGGGGGCTTTGTTATTTTATTAGGGGGCTTAGATTAGGTGTAATTAGTTTAAAATTCTTGTAATATTTTTTTATTTTTTGTAATTTAGTGTTTTTTTATTTTTTGTAATTTAGTGGGGGGTTTTGTACTTTAGTTTATTTAATTGTAGATAATTGTAGGTACTTGTAGTTAATTTATTTAATGATAGTGTAGTGTTAGGTTTTATTGTAACTTAGGTTAGGATTTATTTTACAGGTAATTTTGTAATTATTTTAACTAGGTAGCTATTAAACAGTAAATATCTATTTAATAGCTATTGTACCTAGTTAAAATAAATACAAAGTTGCCTGTAAAATAAATATAAATCCTAAAATAGCTACAATGTAACTATTAGTTATATTGCAGCTATATTAGGGTTTATTTTACAGGTAAGTATTTAGTTTTAAATATGATTCATTTATTTAATGATAGTGTAGTGTTAGGTGTAATTGTAACTTAGGTTAGGATTTATTTTACAGGTAAATTTGTATTTATTTTAGCTAGGTAGTTATTAAATAGTTATTAACTATTTAATAACTATTGTACCTAGTTAAAATAAATACAAAGTTGCCTGTAAAATAAAAATAAATCCTAAAATAGTTACAATGTAACTATTAGTTATATTGTAGCTATATTAGGGTTTATTTTACAGGTAAGTCTTTAGTTTTAAATAGGATTCATTTATTTAACTATAGTAAACTTATTTCGTTTTATTTAAATTATATTTAAGTTAGGGGGTGTTAGTGTTAGGGTTAGACTTAGGTTTAGGGGTTAATAACCTTATTATAGTAGCGGTGACGTTGGGGGGGTAGATTAGGGGTTAATAATTGTAGGTAGGTGGCGGCGATGTTAGGGAGGGCAGATTAGGGGTTAATAAAATGTATTATAGTGTTTGCGAGGCGGGAGTGCGGCGGTTTAGGGGTTAATACATTTATTATATTTGCGGCGATTTGCGGTCGGTAGATTAGGGGTTAATACTTGTAGTTAGATTGCGGCGACGTTGGGGGGGGCAGATTAGGGGTTAATAACTATAATGTAGGGGTCGGCGGTGTTAGGGACAGCAGATTAGGGGTTAATAGCTATAATGTAGGCGGCGGCGATATCGGGTCGGCAGATTAGGGGTTAATACTTGTAGTTAGATTGCGGCGACATTGGGGGGGGCAGATTAGGGGTTAATAACTATAATGTAGGGGTCGGCGGTGTTAGGGACAGCAGATTAGGGGTACATAGCTATAATGTAGGTGGCGGCGATATCGGGTCGGCAGATTAGGGGTTAATACTTGTAGTTAGATTGCGGCGACGTTGGGGGAGGCAGATTAGGGGTTAATAACTATAATGTAGGGGTCGGCGGTGTTAGGGACAGCAGATTAGGGGTTAATAGTTATAATGTAGGTGGCGGCGATATTCGGTCGGCAGATTAGGGGTTAATAAAATAATGCAGGTGTCAGCGATAGCGGGGGCGGCAGATTAGGGGTTAATAAGTGTCAGATTAGGGGTGTTTAGAGACTCAGGGTACATGTTAGGGTGTTAGGTGCAGACTTAGTGTTTCCCCATAGGAAACAATGGGGCTGCGGTGTTAGTTTTTTTTCAGCCGAAACTCCCATTGTTTCCTATGGGGAAATGCCGAATTTTACCGAGCTAATTCGGATTTATTCGGAGATACGGCAGCTATTTCGGATTCATTCGGTAGATTCGGAAGTATTTTAATTCGGAAATCCGAATCGATCCGAATCTCCGAATTTACCGAATTTACAGAATTTCCGAATTAATCCGAAACGAACCGCACATGTCTAGTATAGACAAGGTGATTGTCCCCTGAGCAGGGCTCCATTGATTTACATAATCTAATAGGCAGTTTACTGACTTCAAGCCAATTGCATGACAACTTTTAGAAAGAAATATAAGTTGTGGCTCAACTTTTTTAGAAAATGTACCAGTCTTTAAAAGAAAACTGATGGTAAACTCTTTTTTTATTTTCACCATCTTTAAACATCCCTCTTTAATACATATTTTATTAGCGGATGCTTTAGCGACTCTCTATAAAGTGTCCCAGTCTTTAGGGTTCACTTCTGTTTTTGCACCACAACACAAATATTGTGACTGCCACAATGTTCTTAGCAGAGAAGGAAACAATGGCACTACTTATAACTGAAAATTGTATTTATACGTTCCCCTTCTTATCAACTAAATATTAAATACATCTCTATGAGTTGAGTATGTGTAGTTATTTGTGTGATTGAGGGTAGGTGCTTGTACCTATTCATATATTTACAAGGAATCAGTGAGGAACTGATAAAGGGGTACAAATATATTTGTACCCCTTTATCAGTTCCTCACTGATTCCTTGTAAATATATGAATAGGTACAAGCACCTACCCTCAATCACACAAATAACTACACATACTCAACTCATAGAGATGTATTTAATATTTAGTTGATAAGAAGGGGAACGTATAAATACAATTTTCAGTTATAAGTAGTGCCATTGTTTCCTTCTCTGCTAAGAATACTTGTCATATCTAGTTAATAATAGATTTCCACAATAGAGCACACTATACTCTCCCCGATTCTTTTCGGTAGAGAGCAAAAATATAAAATCCACATCATGACTACATTAGATCAAGATATGGCTGCTAGACAGCAAAAAAGGATGAAAGACTTAAACGCAGTATTTAATACATCTACAGGTGTCTGTAATGAAACACCTGATATGAATAATACACTAAGAGAACTACACAAAACATTATATAAGCAATCAAAGGTATGGTGGAATCACCATTTTTTTGAACGCTATATTACGAACAATTTAATTCCACGTGGACTACGTGTTCAATTATTTCCGGCCTTTCAATTCAAGGACAAAAATTTAGTCAATGAATGGGAAGAAGCTCTAACAGAGAGCTCACAAAAATTAATGTCAATCCTAGTGAAACACGATAAATCAGAGGTAGCAAGATTCCAAGCTGAGATAGATGAGTACAAATCCAAGTTAACAGAATTTGAACATTTGGAAGATTTCCAAAAACTGTATCAACAATACCAAAAAGAATTAGACAAACTGGAGGAAGAAATAACCAAAACAAAAGGTCAAAAACTACATAGGGATAAAACTGACTTTGCCAATCACAAAGTATATAGATGGAGACAAAAAGGTTTCTTTAAAAACAACAAGACATCTAATAATATTATACAAACTGATGTATCAGACACAGAGGAAGAAACAGATGGAACAACCTCAGATAACAATGAAACCCCTGTTCCCAATCCAATTACAAATATCCTACCACGTGCACACTCTAGTTTTTTAGGTCCCAGTTCAGGGTCAGAGACAGACACACCAGGCGGGGGAGAGGTAAAAACAAGGGCCAAAAGAAAACCCCAGGAACATCACAGAAGGGAAACACGGGGTGCCAAACAGAGAAAGAGAACAGTGAGTCCATTCTCCCATATCAGACTGAACAATTAAATATAATCAATCTCTCTGACCATATTCTAACTGAACATCACTCATCCATTCTAACTAAGGGGCTATCTTTCTGTCCAAACAATAAATTAGATAAATTCTTACTAACAAAAGACATTCAACTATTTGTTAGGAAATTGATGCTAAAAAAGATACATCATATGAGAAATAGCCCAGAAAACAATGAGTGGACTAATGATGAATTACAAAGCCTAAAAGACTTAGAAGATCTTTTACAAGAAAGTGATGCTGTACAAACTAATGCCAAATGGCGTGACCTAATTAAAAACAAATCTCAATACATACCAAACATTTCACAATTCCACAATATACAAACCTTCAATCAAATAGTTTGTAATGAAATTAATTCCCTGACTGTGTGTAATACAGGTACTAATATCTCATTATTAGAACAACAAGCACTCAGGGAAATTGAAAGTTGGGATGATGTAGTGATAAAAGGTTCTGATAAGGGTGGGAATATTGTTATTTGGCCGGTGGAACAATACCTAAATGAGGCCAATAAACAACTTGATGATGTAAACTGTTACAAAAAACTAATATTTAATCCATCTGCATCTTTCAAAAAACAATATGACACCATAATCGAAATGGCAAAAAACAACTGTATTATCAACAACAAAGAATTTAAATTTTTACAAGTCAAAAACCCAAGAATCTCCACACTATATTTAATCCCTAAAATACATAAAAATATTACAAACCCTCCAGGTCGTCCCATTGTTTCCGGCAATGGGTGCCTAACAGAAAAAGCGAGCACTTATGTTGATAAGAGACTGAGATGCTTTGTAGAAGAGCTACCCTCTTACGTCAGAGATACCACAGAGGTACTTCAACGTCTAGCAGATATTCAGGTAGCTACAGGAACATGGCTAATCACTGCTGACGTGGAATCTCTCTACACAAGCATAAAACATGACTTTGGTATTAATGCAGTAAAACACTTTCTCGATTTGGATTCCTCGGAATCTCATGAACATAATTCATTTATTTTGGAACTACTAAAATTTATATTACATCACAATTTTTTCGTATTCAATGACCGTTACTATTTACAAACACGGGGTACTGCAATGGGCACTGCATGTGCACCAACGTATGCCAATTTATTTTTGGGGTGGTGGGAGAAGGAAATCGTCTTTTCTGACAACAATGCTACATACATGGAGCAAATACCCCTATGGATACGCTACATCGACGATATCCTATTTATATGGGAAGGATCAAAAACCGATCTAGACAAATTCCTTGAGATACTTAACAATAATAACATCAATGTTAAGTTAACATATGAATGTAGCCAATCCGAGGTAAATTTTCTTGATCTAAAAATAATAAAAGACGAAAATGGTAACATTACAACAGACCTCTTTCGCAAACAAACCGCCACCAATTCAATCCTACATCACAGCAGTGCCCATACAAGAAGTACCTTAAGATCCTTACCAACAGGAGAGTTTCTCAGAATACGTAGAAACTGCTCATCTGAATCTATCTTCAAAATAAGAGCAAAAGAATTGGAAACGAGATTGAAAGCAAGAGGGTATAGTAATAGGAGCCTGAAAAAAGCTAAATACAGAGCCCTCCATACTCCAAGACAAGATCTTTTGTTCCCCAAGCCGAAGAGAACAGATGACCAAACACGACTAATAACAACCTTTAACTCTCAAATCAAGGATGTAACACATATCATTCAAAAATCATGGCACATCCTCAAAAATGATCCTGATTTAAATGAAAGTCTAGGGGATAGAATCTCGATTTGCTACCGAAGATCCAGGAATTTAAAAGACAGATTAGTACAAAGTCACTTTGTTAAGAGGAAAACTAAAATTACATACCCTGGTAACTATCCATGCCGGAATTGTACATATTGTCCAAATACCTTTCAAATCAATAAAATTCAGGACAGATTCGGAAAGACACATCTTATTAAAGATTATATCACATGTAACACTACAGGTGTAATATATGTATTACAATGCAGCTGTGAGCTGAATTACGTTGGAATGACCTCACGCCCGCTCAAGAAGAGAGTGGGGGAACACATGTGTAATATAAGAAATGCAGAATCTGATCTAAAGAAAGGTAAAAAGATCACACAAATTGCTAAACATTTTTTGATAAAACATAGTTCAAATACTGACGTTTTGTCTTTCTTTGGCTTAGAAAAAGTATCATTGGGCATCAGAGGCGGAGATCTGGAGGATGCATTATTACAAACAGAATGCAAATGGATTTATTTGCTAAATTCTGTAAATCCACATGGACTAAATGAGAACAACAACTATTATGTCTTTTTACCTAAATGAATAACAAACTAACATGCATTAGTTTGCATTATTACAAACAGAATGCATTAGTTTGCATTATTACAAACAGAATGCAAATGGATTTATTTGCTAAATTCTGTAAATCCACATGGACTAAATGAGAACAACAACTATTATGTCTTTTTACCTAAATGAATAACAAACTAACATACTGAAATATGTTCTTTATTATATATGATATCTAATATACTTATATAATTACTTAAATATGATTTTTGGAATCTTATGATAATTTTCATATACAAAAACATTAAGTCAATATAGGCATATGTTAATAACAAATAGTGAATAAAAACCCAGTATACAATAATATACTCATGGGTTATGTTTTAAATGATGGTCATGACATCTGAGTGTATATGAATAACATTTGATCTTAAGAATCATATGTAAAGATTTCATATAATAAATTATAATTAGAATATTATATTTCTTCCGTAATGTTTATAGCTATTATTAAAATCCCTAACCCTATTATATAGTTACAATCACCATCCACAAATCACTATTATTGTAGAACATTACACTAGTCCAAAATCAAAATATCACACATGTGTCACAATGTATCAATTTGCACTTTTATTGCAATTTTCAAATATAAGATCATTATAGATTCCACAGACACGAATAATAATCGCCTCGTTATAATAACAAGGACATATTTAATTTTTTTTAAAATATTCACATTAATAAAATATTTGCACTACACTTCAGTGATGGAATCACTGGTTATCTATGAAAGATGAACACATAGTTCATATTTTCACATTATCACATATAAGCAGCACATTTCTTTTAAATGCCCATCACCTCACCTTTATTAATATGAGTACTAATCTGTAGGTACTTAGTAAATCATCTTTATGTCACTAATTCACTTTATATTTAATTTATATTTAATAAATGGAAGAATATATCACATTACATCAAGATATAATGTTGAACAATAAATGTACACTCAGACCATCAAATTATAAGTCCAAAACCTTAGAATAAAAAGTTCATTTCAAGTTTAATCAAAAGTCCGAAAACCTAAGATAAAATAATTTTATTATGAAGAAGATCATGATGATATATATTACTTTCGTGCAAACGTATAGATCGATGCCTGTTTTTCTTTAGAAAAAATCGCCGTCACAAATATTTAAACATTTAACAAATACTTTAAACCATATTTAGAAACTGCAATTTAAATTTTGCAACTGTCATAATAAAAGGAGGGTAACATGAGGAACCAATAAGAGAATGATCCTCATTGATTGACAGTTTCTAGAACCATTGGTCATAACAGCAATCAGAAACAGAGATCGTTCACGAGCAAACATACAAGCACATGATTGACAAGATCGATAGCCAATGGAAGTCGATCTGTGAAAGCCAATAGCGTAATATCCAAACTGAGTAACCGGGCTACAAGTGACGTATTGACGCAGGAAAATCAGTATCTGATGAATGACAATGCTTACAACCAATAGCGGACTGAACATGTAAGTCTTTACTGGACGGATGATTGGCAATTTGTTAGACCAATAAAAACGCAACAACCAAAAGTTATTGACAAGCATTATAACCAATCAAATCGATGAGATTTCCAAATGGAGAATAATAACGATATTTAATAGCAAAATAAGTATGTTAAAATCATAAGCGCTTATGTGAAATACAAAATATAAGCAATTCGCTCAATACATTTATAATACAAATTACATTAAACACATGAATTTTGTTAAATCATTACGGCTAAACAGACCAATCAAAACTCACTATGAATACACACCCACCAGCACAGCCAATAGATGATGCCCAAAAAAGCAAGCCCCTTACTGACAGCCAATCCAATCACAGATAAGGGTATTTAAACCTCGTGAGGACAGAGTGAGACTGCCCTTTGATACAGCCACCACGGCGAAACGCGTCAGTGGCAATCCCCCCTTCCCCTCTTGTTGTTTTTAAAAAATAATTGGTTTACTACCATATTATACAGATGACTAGTTAAACTTGAAATTATAACTACCTAGGCGGTGAAACTCTGCTATATAAAAGCTACGTTACTATAGCAAGAATTACTTCTAATGGTGACAGTTCAAATAACTCACGGTAATAAATAGGTAATCATTTGGGCTTTTCCCAAATTACTACAAGACTATTATATATTATCCAGTCAGTTTTGTCAGACTACTTAATCATAATTAAAGGTACTAATAAGGTAATAGGTCAGGCCTTTCCTGACCACTAGATGGTATTATACCATTCTCCACCACATCGGTACTAACAAGGTAATCCGTCAGGCTTTTCCTGACTACTGACTGTTATACAAGTATTGAGCCAAACATTAGTCGACCATTTAGGGTACTAAGAAGGTAATCAGTCAGGCTTTTCCTGACTTTAGGATTAGATTCTCCCCTCATTCATATTAGGTAAATAGATAAACCGTTTGCACTAACAGAGAATCAAATACATTTTTTACTACCCAACAACCCATTGGATAGTATATAATTCTCATAATTACCAACATATGTGAAATATTCTATATCTGGGGTCACAGTGATCTATATATACTTAACTGATAGAAATAACAACATAAATCTATTTCTACTTTAGATTAAATATTCTCATGTCCCCATATAATGGGTGAGAAAGCCTAATAGCTCAGCAGATTTTTTAGTATCACCCTCCTAGGTAATCATAGCTAGCCATTTCCATATTATAATCAACACGAATATTTATTTGGACGTGTTGTTTTTATAGCCACTATCCTATGGCTATACGGTAGATAACCAATCTGAATTTTTAAGTGTATGTTAACCCAGATTTTAACATGATTTAATAAAGGTTATATTTTATTTTCATTCCGAAATTTACTCTATATACATTTTTTCACGTTCCTGACTGCTATATTTGTACCCCTTTATCAGTTCCTCACTGATTCCTTGTAAATACATATATTTAGAACTTTATAAAAAAGTGCCTAACCATAGCTTAGAGTGTCACAGAAAATAAGCTTACTTACTTACCCCAGGACACTCATCTACATGTTGTAGAAAGCCAAACCAGTACTGAAACGAAAATCAGCAGAGGTAATGGTATATATATAAGAGTATATCGTCGATCTGAAAAGGGAGGTAAGAGATGAATCTCTACGACCGATAACAGAGAACCTATGAAATAGACCCCGTAGAAGGAGATCATTGCATTCAAATAGGCAATACTCTCCTCACATCCCTCTGACATTCACTGCAGGCTGAGAGGAAAACCGGGCTCCAACCTGCTGCGGAGCGCATATCAACGTAGAATCTAGCACAAACTTACTTCACACCACCTCCATAGGAGGCAAAGATTGTAAAACTGAATTGTGGGTGTGGTGAGGGGTGTATTTATGGGCATTTTAAGGTTTTGGGAAACTTTGCCCCTCCTGGTAGGAATGTATATCCCATACGTCACTAGCTCATGGACTCTTGCTAATATGAAAGAAATGAATTTATCAGGTAAGTTCTTACATAAATTATGTTTTTTTCCCTGTGGGCTGTTAGGCTCCTGGGGGCTGAAAATGCTTCATTTTATTGCGTCATTCTTGGCGCAGACTTTTTTGGCGCAAAAAATCTTTTCTGTTTCTGGCGTCATACGTGTCGCCGGAAGTTGCGTCATTTTTGACGTTCTTTTGCGCCAAAAGTGTCGGCGTTCCGGACGTGGCGTCATTTTTGGCGCCAAAAAGCATTTAGGCGTCAAATAATGTGGGCGTCTTATTTGGCGCTAAAAAATATGGGCGTCGCTTTTGTCTCCACATTATTTAAGTCTCATTTTTTCTTTGCTTCTGGTTGCTAGAAGCTTGTTCATTGGCATTTTTTCCCATTCCTGAAACTGTCATTTAAGGAATTTGATCAATTTTGCTTTATATGTTGTTTTTTCTCTTACATATTGCAAGATGTCTCACGTTGCATCTGAGTCAGAAGATACTTCAGGAAAATCGCTGTCTGGTGCTGGAACTACCAAAGCTAAGTGTATCTGCTGTAAACTTTTGGTAGCTATTCCTCCAGCTGTTGTTTGTATTAATTGTCATGACAAACTTGTTAATGCAGATAATATTTCCTTTAGTAATGTACCATTACCTGTTGCAGTTCCATCAACATCTAATGTTCAGAATGTTCCTGATCCCATAAGAGATTTTGTTTCTGAATCCATCAAGAAGGCTATGTCTGTTATTCCTCCTTCTAGTAAACATAAAAAATCTTTTAAAACTTCTCTTTATACAGATGAATTTTTAAATGAACATCATCATTCTGATTCTGATGACTCTTCTGGTTCAGAGGATTCTGTCTCAGAGATTGATGCTGATAAATCTTCATATTTATTTAAAATGGAATTTATTCGTTCTTTACTTAAAGAAGTACTAATTGCTTTAGAAATAGAGGATTCTGGTCCTCTTGATACTAATTCTAAACATTTAGATAAGGTCTTTAAATCTCCTGTGGTTATTCCAGAAGTTTTTCCTGTTCCTAGTGCTATTTCTGAAGTAATTTCCAGAGAATGGGATAAATTGAGTAATTCATTTACTCCTTCTAAACGTTTTAAGCAATTATATCCTGTGCCGTCTGACAGATTAGAATTTTGGGACAAAAATCCCTAAGGTTGATGGGGCTATTTCTACCCTTGCTAAACGTACTACTATTCCTACGTCAGATGGTACTTCCTTTAAGGATCCTTTAGATAGGAAAATTGAATCCTTTCTAAGAAAAGCTTATCTGTGTTCAGGTAATCTTCTTAGACCTGCTATATCATTGGCTGATGTTGCTGCAGCTTCAACTTTTTGGTTGGAAACTTTAGCGCAACAAGTAACAGATCATGATTCTCATAATATTATTATTCTTCTTCAACATGCTAATAATTTTATCTGTGATGCCATTTTTGATATTATCAGAGTTGATGTCAGGTTTATGTCTCTAGCTATTTTAGCTAGAAGAGCTTTATGGCTTAAAACTTGGAATGCTGATATGTCTTCTAAATCGACTCTACTTTCCATTTCTTTCCAGGGTAACAAATTATTTGGTTCTCAGTTGGATTCTATTATCTCAACTGTTACTGGTGGGAAAGGAACTTTTTACCACAGGATAAAAAATCTAAGGGTAAAAACAGGGCTAATAATCGTTTTCGTTCCTTTCGTTTCAACAAGGAACAAAAGCCTGATCCTTCATCCTCAGGAGCAGTTTCAGTTTGGAAACCATCTCCAGTCTGGAATAAATCCAAGCCTTCTAGAAAAGCAAAGCCAGCTTCTAAGTCCACATGAAGGTGCGGCCCTCATTCCAGCTCAGCTGGTAGGGGGCAGGTTACGTTTTTTTCAAAAACATTTGGATCAAATCTGTTCACAATCTTTGGATTGAAAGAAAAGTCAAATTTTTAAAGTAAGAAAAATAATTGATTCAAGTGCATCATCCCAAATATGAAACTGACTGTCTGAAAAACATAATTTATGTAAGAACTTACCTGATAAATTCATTTCTTTCATATTAGCAAGAGTCCATGAGCTAGTGACGTATGGGATATACATTCCTACCAGGAGGGGCAAAGTTTCCCAAACCTTAAAATGCCTATAAATACACCCCTCACCACACCCACAATTCAGTTTAACGAATAGCCAAGAAGTGGGGTGATAAGAAAAAAGTGCGAAAGCATATAAAATAAGGAATTGGAATAATTGTGCTTTATACAAAAAAATCATAACCACCACAAAAAAAGGGCGGGCCTCATGGACTCTTGCTAATATGAAAGAAATGAATTTATCAGGTAAGTTCTTACATAAATTATGTTTTCTTTCATGTAATTAGCAAGAGTCCATGAGCTAGTGACGTATGGGATAATGACTACCCAAGATGTGGATCTTTCCACACAAGAGTCACTAGAGAGGGAGGGATAAAATAAAGACAGCCAATTCCTGCTGAAAATAATCCACACCCAAAATAAAGTTTAATGAAAAACATAAGCAGAAGATTCAAACTGAAACCGCTGCCTGAAGTACTTTTCTACCAAAAACTGCTTCAGAAGAAGAAAATACATCAAAATGGTAGAATTTAGTAAAAGTATGCAAAGAGGACCAAGTTGCTGCTTTGCAAATCTGATCAACCGAAGCTTCATTCCTAAACGCCCAGGAAGTAGAAACTGACCTAGTAGAATGAGCTGTAATTCTCTGAGGCGGAGTTTTACCCGACTCAACATAGGCAAGATGAATTAAAGATTTCAACCAAGATGCCAAAGAAATGGCAGAAGCTTTCTGGCCTTTTCTAGAACCGGAAAAGATAACAAATAGACTAGAAGTCTTTCGGAAAGACTTAGTAGCTTCAACATAATATTTCAAAGCTCTAACAACATCCAAAGAATGCAACGATTTCTCCTTAGAATTCTTAGGATTAGGACATAATGAAGGAACCACAATTTCTCTACTAATGTTGTTGGAATTCACAACTTAGGTAAAAATTCAAAAGAAGTTCGCAACACCGCCTTATCCTGATGAAAAATCAGAAAAGGAGACTCACAAGAAAGAGCAGATAATTCAGAAACTCTTCTGGCAGAAGAGATGGCCAAAAGGAACAAAACTTTCCAAGAAAGTAATTTAATGTCCAATGAATGCATAGGTTCAAAAGGAGGAGCTTGAAGAGCCCCCAGAACCAAATTCAAACTCCAAGGAGGAGAAATTGACTTAATGACAGGTTTTATACGAACCAAAGCTTGTACAAAACAATGAATATCAGGAAGAATAGCAATCTTTCTGTGAAAAAGAACAGAAAGAGCAGAGATTTGACCTTTCAAGGAACTTGCGGACAAACCCTTATCTACACCATCCTGAAGAAACTGTAAAATTCTCGGTATTCTAAAAGAATGCCAAGAAAAATGATGAGAAAGACACCAAGAAATATAAGTCTTCCAGACTCTATAATATATCTCTCTAGATACAGATTTACGAGCCTGTAACATAGTATTAATCACAGAGTCAGAGAAACCTCTTTGACCAAGAATCAAGCGTTCAATCTCCATACCTTTAAATTTAAGGATTTGAGATCCTGATGGAAAAAAGGACCTTGAGACAGAAGGTCTGGTCTTAACGGAAGAGTCCACGGTTGGCAAGAGGCCATCCGGACAAGATCCGCATACCAAAACCTGTGAGGCCATGCCGGAGCTACCAGCAGAACAAACGAGCATTCCTTCAGAATCTTGGAGATTACTCTTGGAAGAAGAACTAGAGGCGGAAAGATATAGGCAGGATGATACTTCCAAGGAAGTGATAATGCATCCACTGCCTCCGCCTGAGGATCCCGGGATCTGGACAGATACCTGGGAAGTTTCTTGTTTAGATGAGACGCCATCAGATCTATTTCTGGAAGTTCCCACATTTGAACAATCTGAAGAAATACCTCTGGGTGAAGAGACCATTCGCCCGGATGCAACGTTTGGCGACTGAGATAATCCGCTTCCCAATTGTCTATACCTGGGATATGAACCGCAGAGATTAGACAGGAGCTGGATTCCGCCCAAACCAAAATTCGAGATACTTCTTTCATAGCCAGAGGACTGTGAGTCCCTCCTTGATGATTGATGTATGCCACAGTTGTGACATTGTCTGTCTGAAAACAAATGAACGATTCTCTCTTCAGAAGAGGCCAAGACTGAAGAGCTCTGAAAATTGCACGGAGTTCCAAAATATTGATCGGTAATCTCACCTCCTGAGATTCCCAAACTCCTTGTGCCGTCAGAGATCCCCTACACAGCTCCCCAACCTGTGAGACTTGCATCTGTTGAAATTACAGTCCAGGTCGGAAGCACAAAAGAAGCCCCCTGAATTAAACGATGGTGATCTGTCCACCACGTTAGAGAGTGTCGAACAATCGGTTTTAAAGATATTAATTGAGATATCTTTGTGTAATCCTTGCACCATTGATTCAGCATACAGAGCTGAAGAGGTCGCATGTGAAAACGAGCAAAGGGGATCGCGTCCGATGCAGCAGTCATAAGACCTAGAATTTCCATGCATAAGGCTACCGAAGGGAATGATTGTGACCTAAGGTTTCGACAAGCTGAAATCAATTTTAGACGTCTCTTGTCTATTAAAGACAGAGTCATGGACACTGAATCTATCTGGAAACCCAGAAAAGTTACCCTTGTCTGAGGAATCAATGAACTTTTTGGTAAATTGATCCTCCAACCATGATCTTGAAGAAACAACACAAGTCGATTCGTATGAGATTCTGCTAAATGTAAGTACCAAGATATCGTCCAAATAAGGAAATACCACAATACCCTGTTCTCTGATTACAGACAGAAGGGCACCGAGAACCTTTGTAAAAATTCTTGGAGCTGTAGCTAGGCCAAACGGCAGAGCCACAAACTGGTAATGCTTGTCCAGAAAAGAGAATCTCAGGAACTGATAATGATCTTGATGAATCGGAATATGCAGATATGCATCCTGTAAATCTATTGTGGACATATAATGCCCTTGCTGAACAAAAGGCAAGATAGTCCTTACAGTTACCATCTTGAACGTTGGTATCCTTACATAACGATTCAATATTTTTAGATCCAGAACTGGTCTGAAGGAATTCTCCTTCTTTGGTACAATGAAGAGATTTGAATAAAACCCCATCCCCTGTTCCGGAACTGGAACTGGCATAATTACTCCAGCCAACTCTAGATCTGAAACACAATTCAGAAATGCTTGAGCTTTCACTGGATTTACTGGGACACGGGAAAGAAAAAATCTCTTTGCAGGAGGTCTCATCTTGAAACCAATTCTGTACCCTTCTGAAACAATGTTCTGAATCCAAAGATTGTGAACAGAATTGATCCAAATTTCTTTGAAAAAACGTAACCTGCCCCCTACCAGCTGAGCTGGAATGAGGGCCGCACCTTCATGTGGACTTAGAAGCAGGCTTTGCCTTTCTAACAGGCTTGGATTTATTCCAGACCGGAGATGGTTTCCAAACTGAAACTGCTCCTGAGGATGAAGGATTAGGCTTTTGTTCTTTGTTGAAACGAAAGGAACGAAAACGATTATTAGCCCTGTTTTTACCCTTAGATTTTTTATCCTGTGGTAAAAAAGTTCCTTTCCCACCAGTAACAGTTGAGATAATAGAATCCAACTGAGAACCAAATAATTTGTTACCCTGGAAAGAAATGGAAAGTAGAGTTGATTTAGAAGCCATATCAGCATTCCAAGTCTTAAGCCATAAAGCTCTTCTAGCTAAAATAGCTC
>NC_069499.1:28478597-28616661 GCF_027579735.1 Bombina bombina | reverse complement strand
TCCCCCCCTCTTTGGCTCTCTCCCTCCTTTATTTTGCTCTCTCTCCCCCCCTCTTTTGTTCTCTCCCCCCCCTCTTTGGCTCTCTCCCCCCTCTTTGGCTCTCTCTCTCCCCCCTCTTTGGCTCCCCCCCCTTTGGCTCTCTCCCCCCTTTGGCTCTCTCCCCCCCCCCTTTGGCTCTCCCCCCCTCTTTGGCTCTCTCCCCCCCTCTTTGGCTCTCTCTCCCCCCCTCTTTGGCTCTCTCCCCTCTTTTGCTCTCTCTCCTCTTTGGCTCTCTCTCCTCTTTGGCTCTCTCTCTCCCCCCCCTTTGGCTCTCCCCCCCCTCTTTGGCTCTCTACCCCCCTCTTTGGCTCTCCACCCCCCTCTTTGTCTCCCCCCCCCTCTTTGGCTCTCCCACCTCTTTGGCTCTCCCCCCTCTTTAGCTCTCTCCCCTCTTTTGCTCTCTCTCCTCTTTGTCTCTCTCTCCTCTTTGGCTCTCTTTCCTCTTTGGCTCTCTCTCTCCCCCCCCCCTTTGGCTCTCCCCCCCCCCTCTTTGGCTCTCTCCCTCCTTTATTTTGCTCTCTCTCCCTCCTCTTTTGTTCTCTCCCCCCTCTTTGGCTCTCTCCCCCCACTCTTTGGCTCTCTCCCTCCTTTATTTTGCTCTCTCTCCCCCCCTCTTTTGTTCTCTCCCCCCCTCTTTGGCTCTCTCCCCCCCTCTTTGGCTCTCTCCCCCCCCTCTTTGGCTCTCTCACCCTCTTTGGCTCTCTCCCCTCTTTTGCTCTCTCTCCTCTTTGGCTCTCTCTCTCCCCCCCTTTGGCTCTCTCCCCCCTTTGGCTCTCTCCCCCCCCTTTGGCTCTCCCCCCCCCCTCTTTGGCTCTCTCCCCCCCCTCTTTGGCTCTCTCCCCCCTCTTTGGCTCTCTCACCCTCTTTGGCTCTCTCCCCTCTTTTGCTCTCTCTCCTCTTTGGCTCTCTCTCTCCCCCCCTTTGGCTCTCTCCCCCCTTTGGCTCTCTCCCCCCCCCTTTGGCTCTCCCCCCCCTCTTTGGCTCTCTCCCCCCCCTCTTTGGCTCTCTCTCCCCCCTCTTTGGCTCTCCCCTCTTTTGCTCTCTCTCCTCTTTGGCTCTCTCTCCTCTTTGGCTCTCTTTCCTCTTTGGCTCTCTCTCTCCCCCCCCCCCCCTTTGGCTCCCCCCCCACCTCTTTGGCTCTCTACCCCCCTCTTTGGCTCTCCCCCCCCCCTCTTTGGCTCCCCCCCCCTCTTTGGCTCTCCCCCCTCTTTGGCTCTCCCCCCTCTTTAGCTCTCTCCCCTCTTTTGCTCTCTCTCCTCTTTGGCTCTCTCTCCTCTTTGGCTCTCTTTCCTCTTTGGATCTCTCTCCTCTTTGGCTCTCTCTCCTCTTTGGCTCTCTCTCCCCCCCTCTTTGGCTCTCTCTCTCTCCCCTCTTTGGCTCTCTCCCCCCCTCTTTAGCCCTTTTCCCCCCCTCTCCTCCTGCTCCCTCTCTGGCTCTGTCTTTATTGAAAGCCTTTGCCTCTCTGGCCACGCCCCCATCGCGGCACCCCGCCCGGCCACACCACATTGCGGCAACACCCACCCGACCACGCCCCTCGCAACGCCCGGCCACGCTCCCTGACACTCCGCTTCAGCCTTGCTCTGTGCTGAGTGTCAGGATCCAAACGGCCAGGTATGTTTGTCACGTGCAGTCTCTACTGTGCATGACTGCATCTGACAAGCATACTTGGCCATTTATTATATAGGATTTATATTGAGAGGGCTAGGTCAATTTAAAGGGACATGAAAACCCCAATTTTTTATGATTCAGATAGATCATAAAATGTTAAACAACTTTCCAATTTACTTCTTTTATCAAATTTTCTTCATTTACTTGGTATCCTTTGTGAAAAAAGCATACCTATAGTAGGTAGGATTAGGAACAACACTACTGGGAGCTAGATGATCGTATCTTGTGAGCCAATTATAAAAGGCCTATATGTGCATCCACCAATCAGTAACTAGCCTCCCAATAGTGCATTGCTGTTATAGGGCCTACCTAGGTATGTTTTTCAACAAAGAATACAAAAAGAACAAAGTAAATTAGACAGTAGTAGTAAATCATAAAGTTAATTAAAATGTCATGCTCCATCTGAATCATGAAAGTTTAATTTTCCCTTAACTGTCCCTTTAATACAGTATAAGTAGAAAATGCATAGCAAGAAATTTAAAACTGCAAAATTTACATTTGTTAAAGATATTTTGCTTCGGTACAGCTGTATACCAAGGGAATGAAAACAGCTGTCTGATAATCTGTTAGACTCTTTGCCATATTTCTTGCAAACAAATCCCACTAGAGAGGAACCAGTCATTTTTGTTCAAAAGATTCTCTAACAGGCACCAATGTAAATCAGGTGACAAGAATCTGCCCAAAATCCCATGTTCTGTCCTAGTCTACAAGTGAGTGAGCTTATTAACTGATTGGGTGGTACAGCGGGGTATACACTGATATTTAATGTCATGTGCCAATTATACAACTTCTGAGGATGAAGACGGAATCTTCCTTGCAGGTGTCTGATCATCACATTCCCCTATGGGTTTTCTTGTACGTTGATCCAATTTCTAGATCTTCTGTATAAAAGTCAGATCAAAGTCTGCTGCCATATGTGAGATGAGTATATTACTTGCTAATAAGTTTATGTAAAACTGTCTAATAAAAAAATGTGTTTGAAGCTTTTAATATTTATGTTAGTTTGGAGATTTAAAGCTGCATTTGGTGTAGGATGTTAGTACCTGTTACAATATTTAAAGGGACATTACAGTGGATATAGTACATGCTCTAAGTTTGGGCCAGGTCACGAGAGGAGCGCAGATGTTTGCGTGTGTGCGCTATTGTTTTTTTTTTGCATTCATCTGTGTGCAGGTTAAATTGCGCTAGTATTACAAGTAAACACGATCACTTGAGCACAATTCAAGTTAACGCTTGTCCAGTTAGAGCGTCCTCAGAGCTCTGGTTAACTGTTTTGCATTATATATATATATATATATATATATATATATATATAATGTATACAATATACAGTATACATACACTTGTGATAGTTTTTAGTGACCCTGCAACTATATGTGTTCAACCCCCCAAAAGATCGCTCAAGCGCTGCAAAGAACGGCTAGAAACTGCTGGTGAACAAATTAGAAGTGGTAGTTGCACAGCTGGGTCCTGTAACTAGTGCAGCTGATTGGATCATAGAGAGTTCTCTATAGCTCCTGAGTGATACTTTAACTATGTTTTTCACCCCTTTAAGCAGGATGGGTATTGTAAATGAATTAGAGCATTGGGTGCTCTCACTATAATGACCCTTTAATGCGCATAGTGTTCATGCATTACTGGCTTTGTTGGTTTGGCACAATACTTGTTCTATCTGACCAATAATCATTAAGCATTAGCCCATGACGCTTTGCTCACTTCAGCTGGGAATATGAGCTGGTGTGGGATGTCTCAGTAGAGGGAGAGGCTACTTAAATTCACCAGGGTGTGATATGTTAAAGGGGATTTAAATCAACACACTCATGATTCAGAAAGGGTGCACAAGTGCAATATATTCCTTAACTCCTTTGCACAAGAGCATACTGTGGTAGGCTCTAGAGTGTGCATGTTACAAAACACTGTTGCTAACACTGCTGCCATGTAGTGCTGAAACCACGTGCACACCCGACTTGACTACTGTAATAACCTACTTCCTCTCTCTTAAATCCTAAATGCCTCTGCCAGGCTAATCCACATTTCCCGCCACTCTGAATCTGCGAGTCCCTTCACTGTCTCCACATTCACAGCAGAATTAAATTCAAAATTCTCACACTTAACAAAGCCGCTCCCCTCTACCTGTCCTCACTAATCAACAAATATACTCCAGCCCGCCCCCTAAGGTCCAACAATGACCTGCTCCTTGTATCTTCTGCTATCCCCTCCTCCCATGCTAGACTACAGGACTTCTCTCATGCAGCAACAACCCTCTGGAATGCACTGCCTTGTGCTGTCCATCTTTCCCTTAATCTTCTTTAAACATTCCCTAAATACATTTTAGTCCAGGGAAGCCTACCACCCAACAAATGAATTCCACTTGCCAAAGAATTGCCCTCATATAACTCTGTATTAAGATGATTGTTACGCTTGCAGTCCTCACCTACTGTGTCTCACCCTCCTACTCTTCTAGATTGTAAGTTCCCACAAGAATAGGGCCCTCAATTCCTCCTGTATTTGTTTGTCAAATTTTGTCTTGTCTCTTAAAAATGGTATTATCGTTGTACTTTTATCTTTTGTACCCATGGACAGTGCTGCAGAATTTGTTGGCGCTAAAAATTTAAAATAATTAACATGTCAGTGAATAAAAAATATTTTGTAACCACTTCAAGATATCTCATATTGTTTTCCCTTTATTTTATGTTTTTTGCAGTGTTTGGATCAGCTTATGATTGAGGAAAAATATCGAGAAGCAGCCATAGGACAAGCATTTATATTCAATACATGTTTCTTTTATAAATTTGACACTAAACTTACTGCATAATTAATTATTTTCCTTTTACTACGCAGTAATTTCAATTGATCAGTCTCTGAGCAACTGACATATTGGACACTAATATCTTCACAAAAACTAAATTTATGCTCACCTGATAAATTAATTTATTTCATGATGGTGAGAGCCCACGAGTAAGATGTACGAATGTTTAGCAAAATTTTAAAAAAAATCAACGAATTTTAATACATTCGTTTGTTTGTGTCAAATTTCAAGTTTGCACAACATTCTAATATTTGATTAATATAATAGTATTTTAATGCTATCTTTAAATGTTATATTAGATTAGAATTTTCTAAATATAAGCACTAACTTTTCTACCTTATGCAGTTTCTCCATTTTCTGCTGTCTACGGCTCGGATAAAATCTATCATGCAGAGCTTTCAATATTTTCATCTGCCATAGTTCCCAAAGAAATGCGTCTTTTCCTTTCTAAAAAAGCTTGGAGAATTCAGACGTATTCACACATAGATGTCAGCACAAAGTGACGGTGCAGAGTTATGTTGTACTTTTTATTATTGTACAAGTCTATTTCTAATTGGGAAAGATCTTATGATTCTCTGTATAGAAAGCAGTATATTGAAAATTAAATGTATTTATCTAGTTATTGTGCATGTGAGGCTTTGTGCTGCTGGGCTGTTACTACTAGTAGACACGTTGGGGCCGAATGATCAAGCTCCGAATGGAGTTTGATGCCCCTTTTTAAAGACCGCTGCTCCATAACTTGTCTGACTGCTCTGAGGCGGCGGACAGAAATCAACCTAATCGAATACGATCAGGTTGATTGACACCCCCTGCTAACGGCCGATTGGCCACAAATCTGCAGGGGGCGGTATTGCACAAGCAGTTCTGGTAAACTGCTGGTGCAATGATAAATGCCGACAGCTTATTATTTCCGCTTGCACTTTGATAAAAATGCCCCTTTGACTTCAGAATAATTGCACTTACACTTGCCCAGGGCAGATCTAGTAGGGCACAAATTTCACAAGCTGACTTATGGCAAAGGTGGCATCCCATGTCACTGCCATAATTAAAGTCCCGTAGATCTTAAGTAAGACCCATTGTGCTGGCTTGTATGCACCTGTTAGCAATGGGTGTGACTAAAACACTGCTGCACATCGCTGGTGGCATTTATCATTGCACCAGCAGTTCTTGTGCCAACTTTAACTCCTAAAAACTCCTTTGTGCAGTTATTTACAACAATACTCTTACATTTGGGGCCAATTGGGGCACTTTTGGAAAAATTAACCAGAGATAATTTTCGGAGCACTAATTGCTGCCACAAGCTCACGGTAGCAATAACCAGCAACTTGTAATGGCTGGTTATTTATCACACTCCTGTAAATGGGCAAATTTGCCAGTTTACGGGTGCACGATAAATTAGCGCTCCACTTGTAATCTAGCCCATAGTGTATATCAAGTCTTGATTGCTCATTGTACCATTGTGTCTAATATAAAATATAAAATAAGAGTTATAAGCACATTTTTAGGCATTTTCCGGCATTGTGTCTATGATGCTTACAAAATATATCAACTATAGAAAGGAAAAAAGCAGATCCCATCTTGACTGATTTAATTAAAAGACACCTCCTTCTGCACCTTCCCCTGGGGCAAGTACAATATTCTTTATTCCGATACCAAAGAAAATTCAGTTTTAAGGATCTTAATCACTTTTTCAAACACTGAAATGTGGAAAGATTGATTTTATGTGTATTGGAGAACTTTTTAAATTTCAACTAAAACAATTGCATAGCCTTGGGATTTAACTTAAATGAAAAAAGCGTCTTGCATCAGTACATTTAGGCTTTACTCCAATTTACAAAACTACAGCTGCAGCTCGGTATATAGAAAACTGATAAATATGTACAAAGAAGCCATTTCTTACAACAAATAGAGCAAAAAAATAAAGATATGCTATTTTACAATCGGTTTTTAGTTGTTAGACAAGCATTGCATTTTATTTTTTTTTGTCTTTCAAGATTTGGAGCATGCAATTTTGAACACTTTCCATTTCACTTATATTATCTAGTTTACTTTGTTCTCTTTGTATATTTATTGAAAAGCCTACCTAGACAGACTCAGTCTCTTGTAATTGGCTCACCCAGTGTCTAGTTAGCTAACAAAAGATACCAAATGAATTAAGAAAATTAATAAATTAAGTAAATTCGATAGTTTTTTTAAATTGTGTGCATTTTTCTGTAAGGTACCTACGCACATTATACCTTGTTTTTTCAGCTGTAGTTTTCTGAAATAACCGAATATCAAAACGCCACCATATGCAAAAAAAAAAAACACGTGTGTGTCATTTGCTGTGGGGTTCATGGTATCATACAAACACAAACTTTATGGTTCCAAATTCACTGATCTGAACAACAAAATGTATGATTCTATTTGTTTATGTAATTCAATAAATATAACTAATACAAATAAGAAGTTGTTATGTCGCTTTGCATCTATTGCCATTTAGACAGAAAATAATGAGAAATAAAATATCTAACCCTAAAAATATTAAATTGCAAAAAAATACTATTTCACAAAGGGGTGACAAGACAAAGTACCATGCACCTACACCTGTACAAAGTCATATAGAGTAGTAAAAATTACTATTTGCTATTTAGCCCTCTCACTTGCGTGTTAACTTCACTAGAAAGAGGGTTTTTTGCGCACGTCGGTTTGCGTTCATTTTACAAGTTGACAGTAAAAGGTTTACGTACAAACATAAGCCCGAGGCATGCAAAAATAATATTGTGACCATGTTAACTTTTTCCATAGAGTTCAATGGAGCGTGAAAACTGCCAAAAAACCATACATAGCCCAAACATTTAAACAGATAAATATAGGAATTCATTGCAATCCCTAGTAGTAGGACAAAATATATATCAAATTAAACCACCATTTTATTTTTGTTACTAAATCATAAAGTCATATGCCCATTGAAAAATATGTGTTTATTGCAAGTTATACAAGCTCTCTTACTTTTGAGTTGTTTACAAAACTCTGTCTCAACGCATTTCGCATCACAAGTACATTGCTATTTGCTTTTTATAAGCAGTGGGTTAGAAAGCATACACATACCTTGTTGTATCCAAACACAGTATAGTTGTTAGGTTAATTGCTGAATAAAAAAGCTTAAAGGGATGTGACAAACGTACCCGTTTCCTTAGATTACACGTAAGTGTGAGATTCCTCGAGAAGGAGTTTGCAAATGCAGTGTAAAAGTCCAGTACTTTGAGCAGGGCTTCCCGTTTAATTATATGTAAATCACAGTATGTCAGTGCTCGAACATTGGCACAGGCATGGGCAAGGCTGGTCTCCTTCCAGAATACATCTCCAAACACATCCCCTTTACCTGAAAAAAACAGAAGAAAACATCAGCTTTTCCCATAAATATTCTACAGAAGTGATGTGAAGACAAAGGACTCCATTTATGAAGCAGCGGATACGGTCATAAGATCACTGTCCGCCACCTTTTATAAATAATCCTGATCCCATCCAATCGGAATGATTGATAGCCCCTGCTAGCAGCCGATTGTCCGCCAGTGATCAGGGGGCAGCATTGCACAAGCATTTTACTAGAAATTCTTGTGCAATGATAAATGCCGACAGCAAAATTGCTATAGCGAATCATTTAGTAAATTTACCCAATAGAGCTTTTTTTCATTGAGCCGCAAATGGAGCTGTGCAAAGTTGCCAGGAATCCAGCTGCCGAAAAATATGATGTGTCCCATAGAAAATAATAGTAGCTGAAAAGTACAAATTTACACCCGGTTTCCATTAAACACACAAACAGGTAAAACACTTGTAAGCTGTCGATAAGGTCTCAAACATTACAGCATTCTAAACTAGGTATAAGAGAGGAAAAATACGCTTTTGCAGATCTCTTTTTCATTAAGATCTTAAAGTTTACAACAATTCTTTTTTACATTTATTTTTATATGTAAAATTTTGTTCTGCCCCAGGCAGGATAGAGTTACGTTCTTAATTTTATTTCAGTATGTACTTAGATATAAAAAAATAAGCAAGCACATGACTCCAACTAGACCTATGCCTGGGGCAGCACTAAATACTACATCTAAAATTACATATAACACAGCATTATAACCAAAAACAAATGGCTGATATTGATTTAAAATACATTTTTTTAATTCTTTGATTAATTGGTAATTAGGTGACCAAATCACTTTACCTGGCTCAAAAAACACCAAACTTTTAACACTGCAACTAACTAACTAACTAACTAACTAACTAACTAACTAAATAACTAACTCACTAACTCACTAACTAACTCACTCACTAATTCACTAACTCACTAGCTCATTAACTAACTCACTAACTAACTCATTAACTAACTAACTCACTCACTAACTCACTAACTAATTCACTAACTAATTAACTAACGTGTCTTTGCTCCTCTAGCCGATCCCAGTTTAGGAGCGCAGGCGCTAAATGTAACTTTTATTATATAAGGTGGGGTTTCCATAGCAACAAACTTGTTATGGTGCGATTTTCGTGAAATCTGAAGTCAGATGGAAGCGTTAACTCAATGTTAACTTACACGTCCACAAAAAGACTGACTGCACACACTGCGCAAAATATATCAATGGAGCTGTTTGGGACACCTCAGAAGTTACAGAAAAACCGTATTTTCTATCGCAGTATTTAAATACACACGTTATATTTTTTCAACTGGTGTATGCAAATAATCTATCATTTGTTAATTCAGTTTTTTTTTTTTTTTTTGCTAAACTTACATCTCTGCTGCTAATTTTGATGTATTCACTTCATCATTTCTTTATGCGCCCAAGTAAGTGAGCTGATCGCACCAATAAATTATCTGTCACGATGCAAGATTCATTTAAAGGTTTTTATTTCCCAAATGGAATGTGTATTTATTTTTAAATGAATATTAATCAAATGAACTGCATAAACATATACACAATATATTTAAAATATTGTGTAAAAATGAAACAAAAAGAATTCACCTAAAAATTGTGAAGCAATAATTACTGCTCACCTTATTTATCTAAAATGTTCTATCTCAAAAATAGTGATTTATTTGATACATTTATACTTCTACTGTTACTGTAGAGCAGGGATTTCTAAATTGGATCATTCTTCCAACATGCAATTATGTAATTTATTTGCTGTCTAGAAGATGCATTTAGCAAATCACAGATCGGCTCTTCAGCAATTACATTAGAGAGAAGAAAAACAGAAAAATCAGCATCTTTTATTCTACACGTGTAAGGGGAAAATGGAATCATTTTGTTTAGGATTAAAGACGTGAGGGACTATGAAAGAATTAAAAATATTGAGCAACCAATTAGACAAAAAGTGTCTATAAATGCAGAGAATATAAATTAAAGGTGATATCTATGCAATAAGCTATTTATTGTGTAAAGATTTAAAGAAGTACTTTCACAAAAGATCCAGAAAGATGATATATATAACTATAACTAATGTAAAATCAAGACTGTAAAAGTGTAATATAAAAAATGATACCATACAACATTGTGCACCATAATAAATGTAGATGGATTGTCCTGAAAAAAAGGTTGTTCTAAGAAGATCTTCTTAATACCTCAAAGAAAGTGGAAAGAAAGTGTTAAACTGTTTTGAAAAGTGCCTTTAAAACAGTTGAAGAATTACTCACATGGTATAGAGCTTCTCTAGCTCTAAGTGATGCGCTCAGTCCAAATAGATCCAAGTCTGTGATGTTTGCAGGGGTTTCAATATTTATTTAATTAACAATTAATATACAGGTAATTTGAAAACGTACTTTGCTCAGCTAAATACAAATATGGCAATAATAATCTTGATATAAATTTGGGTTCCATTCTAATCACTTTAGAGTTTGTTATGCAAAACCGTTGAACCCAACTTGGGGTCAGTAATGAAGCCAAAGAAATTACCCAAGTCAATCCATTAGACTTGTGTCTGAATAAATCATCTCGCTCACATGTTTCTCAGCATGTATATATGTCATCAGGCACAATGTGCTGAGAAACTTGTTGTAATTGTAATTAAATATACTATTAGCTGCACCTGTCCTGTGGTTCAAACTGATGCAGACCCTTTTGATGGTTCATGTACCATGAAAAGGATATTCTGTATATTAAGAATGCGCACACGAAAACTCCACTTAAAGGACCCGTAAATACAGTAAATTTGCATAATTAACAAATGCATGATAAAAAGACAATGCAATAGCACTTAGGCCTCTATTTATCAAGCTGTCAACCGCAAATACGCTGGAATTCCGCAGCGTATTTGTGGCGAGCCTGATTCGCTTTAGTTATCAAACCCTACAGACCGGCAAAAGTAGAATTTGGTGATGTAACATACAATCCGCCAGTCTCAGTCCGACACAGATCGATGCTTACGTCACTACAGATGTTCCGAACGCAAGTTCGGCACTATCTGACTACTTTTGGAAGTTATCAAATTCCAACCAGGTACGCTCTGCACTTTTCCGGCCCAGCGTACCTGGTTTTCAATCCGCCGCCCTGGAGGCGGCGGATACCATAGGAATCAATGGGAGTCTGAAAGCAGCAAAAGCTCATGTTCGCTGCTGCGCGATATCCCATTGATTTCTATGGGAAATGTCTACACCTAACACCCTAACATGTATCCCGAGTCTAAACACCCCTAATCTGCCCCCCCTACACCGCCGCAACTAAATAAAGTGTTTAATCCCTAAACCGCCACTCCCGGAGCCCACCGTCACCTATATTATACTTATTAACCCCTAATCTGCCCACCTATACCGCCGCAACTCTAATAAATGTATTAACCCCTAAACCGCCACTCCCGGAGCCCACCGTCACCTATATTATACTTATTAACCCCTAATCTGCCCACCTATACCACCGCAACTCTAATAAAGTGTTTAACCCTTAATCTGCCGTCCCCTACACCGCCGCCACCTACATTATATTTATTAACCCCTAATCTGCCCCCCCTACACTGCCGCCACCTACCGACATTTATTAACCCCTAATCTGCCGCCCCAACATCGCCAACACTATATTAAATTTATTAACCCCTAAACCTAAGTCTAGCCCTAACCCTAACACCCACTAACGTAAATATAATTTAAATATATCCAAATAAAATTACTATCATTAAATAAATTATTCCTATTTAAAACTAAATAAAGCCTAAGATCGCTACAATATAACTAATAGTTACATTGTATCTAGTTTTGGATCTATTTTTATTTTAACTAGGTAGAATAGTTATTAAATAGTTATTAACGATTTAATAACTTCCTAGTTAAAATAAATACAAATATACCTGTAAAATAAAACCTAACCTAAGTTACAATTACACCTAACACTACACTATAATTAAATAAATTCCCTAAACTAAATACAATTAAATATATTTAAAAACAATTATCTAAAGTACAAAAAAACAAACAAACAAACACTAAATTACAGAAAATAATAAAATAATTAAAAAAAAATTAAACTAAATACACCTAATCTAATCCCCCATATAAAATAAAAAAGCCCCCCAAAATAATAAAGAGCCCTATCCTATACTAAATTACAAATAGCCCTTAAAAGGGCCTTTTACGGGGCATTACCTCAAAGTAATCAGCTCTATTACCTGTAAAAAAAAGTACAATACCCCCCAACATTAAAACCCATGACCCACTCACCCAACCCTACTATAAAACCCATCCAATCCCCCCTTAAAAAAACCTAACACTAACCCCTTGAAGATCACCCTACCATGAGATGTCTTCACCCAGCCGGGCCGAAGTCCTCCACGAAGCCGGGCGAAGTGGTCCTCCAGACGGGCAGAAGTCTTCATCCAAGTCGGGCAGAAGAGGTCCTCCAGACGGGCAGAAGTCTTCATTCAGGTGGCATCTTCTATCTTCATCCATCCGGTGCGGAGCAGGTCCATCTTCAAGACATCCGACGCGGAGCATCCTCTTCTAACGACATCCGACGACTGAATAAATGGTCCTTTAAATGAAGTCATCCAAGATGGCGTCCCTTGAATTCCAATTGGCTGATAGAATTCTATCAGCCAATCAGAATTAAGGTAGGAAAAATCCTATTGGCTGATGCAATCAGCCAATAGGATTGAAGTTCAATCCTATTGGCTGATCCAATCAGCCAATAGGATTGAGCTTGCATTCTATTGCCTGTTCTAATCAGCCAATATAATGCAAGCTCAATCCTATTGGCTGATTGGATCAGCCAATAGGATTGAACTTCAATCCTATTGGCTGATTGCATCAGCCAATAGGATTTTTCCTACCTTAATTCCGATTGGCTGATAGAATTCTATCTTAGGGTTTATTTTATCGGTAAGTATTTAGTTTTAAATAGGAATAATTTATTTAGATTTAGTTAAATTATATTTAAATTAGGGGGTGTTAGGGGTTAGTGTTAGTGTAGACTTAGGTTTAGGGGTTAATACATTTAACATAGTGGCGGCGGTGTAGGGGGGCATATTAGGGGTTAATAAATATAATGTAGGTGGCGGCGGTGTAGGGGGGGCAGATTAGGGGTAATAAATATAATGTAGGTGGCGGTGGGCTCCGGGAGCGGCAGTTTGGGGGTTAATACATTTATTAGAGTTGCGGTGGGCTCCGGGAGCGGTGGTTTAGGGGTTAATAACTTTATTTAGTTGCGGTGGGGTCCGGGAGCGGCGGTATAGGGTGTAAACAGTTTAGTATAGTGTGGGTGATTAGTGACAGTATACCAAGAAAGCTGTAAAAAAGCCGAAGAGCAGCAAGATCGATGACTGTTAGTTAACAACAGTCCGCTGCTCATAGCCCCGTACTTGATGCGTGGCTATTTGACAGCTTTTTTTATAATTTTGGAGAACGTAATCAGGTCCGTGGCAGCGATGTTAGGCGATCTTAGGCGAGCGTATTGGTGTCGTCGAATGCAAGAAAGTTGACGGCTTGATAAATAGAGGTCTTAGTCTGAACTTCAAATGAGAAGTAGATTTTTTTTCTGAAAAATTTCAGTTATGTCTATTTCCACTCCACCTTTACCATGTGACCGTCATCAGCCAATCACAAATGCCTACACGTATATTCTGTGAATTCTTGCACATGGTCAGTAGGAGCTGGTGACTCAAAAAGTATAAAAAGAAAAAGACTGTGAACACTTTGTTAATTGAAGTAAATTGGAAAGTTGTTTAAAATTGCATGCTCTATCGGAGTCATCAAAGTTTAATTTGACATGAGTGTCCATTTAAGAATTTATTTTTTTCCGGCTACCGCTATGGCAAAATAAGTATTTTTTTCAGCTTATAACACCAGCGGACCCCGACAAGCGCAGAAAGCCTAACGCTAGAGATGTTTTCGCTAACGCAAAAAAACTATTTACCAGGGCACTTGTATTCTAGCAATACCAGCAGTCATTCTGTAATCATTATCTACCGAAAACAAGTGCAGAATTGTGATTAACTTCAGAATTCCTGGATTAACTGTAAAATAAACACAAGTAAAGATAAGCAGATTGGAGAATATAAAGAAATGTGCATATTTCATTAAAATATTACAATACACTTGTGAAATGACAGCCATAATACAGAAGAGCTGAGCAATTCTGAAGAATGGCTGTGTTCTATTATGTGCTGTACATTATGGGCTAGATGGGCTAATTTATCACGCCCATCAATGTGCAAAATTCACCTATTTACAGGCACGCAATTTATAACCAGCCATTACAAGTTGGTTATGGCTACCACGAGTTCACAGTAGCAAATAGCTCTACAAGAATTAACCAGAGATCAGATCTCTGGTTAATTTTCAAAATATCCCCAAATTGCCCCCAAAATAAAGTGTGTTGTTTTCAGGGGTTAAAGTTGGCGGGTGTGGGGTGCCTTTTTATTATGGTCTATAGGGAACTGTGTGTTCTCTGTAAATATATATGTATGTGCTTATATACATATATATATATATATATATATATATGTGTGTTTATATGTGCATATACAGTACATTTAAATTTGCTGCCCATCACTGCGCAAAATACCTCCTTTGCAGAGTTAAATTCTCATATCGTGTCTTATGGCATGAGAACGAGGCTCCCATTGAAGTCTAAGGAAGCACACTCTTGTGAGCACAAAGCTTCCCAGAAATGCAAACACGAGGTCACGTTCGCATTGCGCTCAACATGTAATACTCAGTATAGCTTTTATTACTGAGTGGAGCGCAAATATCACACTTGCGAAAGCACAATTTTGCGCTCCACTCATAATCTGGCTATATAAGTATATTTAATTATTTCATTAATTAAAATAGCATTATTAAAACAGATGACAAAAACTTAATGACGATAATATGTCTCATTTCTTGTGCAACCAACTAACCTTTATTTTCTGACTTGTAATAAATTTCCATAATAACATATTCTGCGTTAAAGCGCTCAATATATTTCAATCAAATAACATTTTCATGTTAATATAACCTTTAGATTTCCCTATTTTTTACTGTATTCAGTTTAATGATCTCTTGTACATTTGCCGTACAATTCTCATTGTGTGATCTCAATATATCATTGTGTTGAAGACACAGTCTGTCTTTTATAGGCTCACTAGCAATGAAGGGTAATATCTGCATTTGATTTCATACATTCAAGATAAATGCGTGTATATTATATGTAAGTTTGCTATTTGTCTGAGTGAGTTGTATATATATATATATATATATATATATGTAAGTTTGTGTGCATGTCTGTGTGTATATTATATGTGTGTGTGTGCTATTTGTGTGCGAGTTGTATGTATGTATATATATATATATATAAATATATATATATATATATATATTATTTTTATTTTTATCGGTTATTTGTAGAGCGCCAACAGATTCCGCAGCACTAAATATATATATATGTTTGTGTGCATGTCTGTGTGTATTTTAAAATCAAAAGGTTGTAGAAGTAAATATCACTTTTAATCTTATAACCAGCTCTAAAAATAAACACACACACATATATATATATATATATATATATATATATATATATATATATATATGTGTGTGTGTGTGCATGTTTTCCGGGTGTATCATAGCCAGTGCCTCACCAGCCTCTGACTTTACCGCACATCACTGATATACAGTATATGTGAGTTTGTGTGCATATCTGTGTGTATATTACATGTAAGTGTGTGTGTGTGCTATTTGTGTGAGTTAGTTGTATGTATAAATGTGAGTTTGTGTGCATGTCTGTGTATATATTATATGTAAGTGTGTGTGTGCTATATATATATGTGTGTGCATGTCAGAGCTATGGAATTTGGCGGCGCTATACAAATAAACGATAATAATAATAATAATGTCTGTGTGTATATTATATGTGTGTGCGTGAGTTGTATGTATATATATGTGAGTTTGTGTGCATGTCTGTGTGTATATTACATGTGTGTGTGCTATTTGCGTGCATGAGTTTTACATACACATATATATATATGTGTGTGTGAGTTTGTGTGCATGTCTTTGTGTATATTATATGTGTGTGTGCTATTTGTGTGCGTTAATTTTATGTATATGCTAGCTGTAGCTTTGACCCCCTTAAGTGGATTTTTGGGAAATAGTAAAACATGTATTTCTTTATTTTTAAAGGAGAATGTAAATACCAATTTTCCCGCCTGTAACATCTTTAGTTTTTGAGATATAGGTATCCTTATAAATCAGCCCCCCCCTTAAGTGGATGTTTGGATAATGGTAAAACACGTGTTTATTTTTCAAGGAGAATTTAAATCCTAATTTTCACGCCTGTAACATCTTTTGTTTTTGAGATATAGATATCCTCATAAATCAGCACCCCCCCTTTTGACCCCCCTTTTCTGGGGAAATGGTAAAACACATTTTTCTTTATTTTTAAAGTAGAATCTAAATACCAATTTTCACGTCTGTAACATCGTCGGTTTTTGAGATATAGGTATGCTCATAAAAAATCACCCCCTTAGGGACGTAATTTCCAAAAATCCTTCCTTAAAGGGTGCCTACATCATAAAAACAACGTAACTTCCAAATTTCATGTTCCTAGGTTAAATGGTTTGAGCTGGGCGTTGATGAGTCAGTCAGTCAGTCAGTAAGTCAGGACTTATAATAATTATAATAATAATAATAATTTCCAATTTATATAGCGCTTTTCTCCCTTTGAGACTCAAAGCACTTTACAAATATACCAACATAAATACATAAAAGTTAGGAGTTTCTGAAGGTCAGATAAGCGGACTGAATGCCTGATGGAAGAGGTGGGTCTTTAGCTTTAAAAGTCTGTAAGGACGGTGCCTCTCTGATTGCACACAGTAAAGAGTTCAAGAAAGTAGGGGCAGCGTGGCCGAATGCTCTGGAGCCTGAGTTTGTCCTTATTCTTGGCACTGAGAGGAGGGATGTGTTGGCTGACCCAAGTGAGCGGGATGGGATGTAGGGTTTCAGGAGCTTTTTCAGTTAAGGCTTTGAAGGTCAGCAGGCCAATTTTAAAATATGTTCGCCATTTAATTGAAAGCCAATGCAGGGAGTGGAGAACAGGTGTTATGTTGCAGGAGCAGGTTTGATTGGTCAGTAGTCTGGCTGCTGCGTTTTGTACCGTCTGAAGGCGATGGAGGTTTTTTTTGGGAGGCCAAAGTAGAGTGTATTGCAGTAATCTAGCCTAGAGGATACGAATGCATGGATTAATGTTGGCATATCATCCGGTGGAATTAAGTGTTGTATCCTGGCTATGTTTTTCAGATGAAAGTAGGGAGATTTTATTACCGAGGAAATCTGCTGTTTAAAAGATAGTCCAGCATCAATCAGCACTCTGAGGTTTTGTACCTTTGCTGAACTAACGAGTTCAGAGCCTCCAAGCTCCAGGCCAGTTGGGTGATCGTGGGATATTTTTGATGCCCAGGGTCCCTTCACCAAGAGTAACTCTGTTTTGTCCAGGTACACTTTAAAACAGCTAGCATTCATCCATTCTATGAGGTCTGTTAAGCAACTGTTTATGCGGCATGCTGGGTCTGTAGTATTTGGAGCATAGGAGAAGTAGAGTTGTGTGTCACCAGCATAACAATGATACCTTAGGCCATGACGGTTAATTATGTCCCCCAGTGGTAGTAAGTAAATTGCAAATATCATGGGAGTCAGGATGGATCCTTGTGGAACTCTGCAGGCCAGTTCTGTTGGTGCTGATGAGTGGATCCTTATATTACTCTCTATGATTTACCAGCGAGGAAAGATTTAAACCAGTTAAGGATCATTTAGCACTCGGACTAGCACTGCTTCAGTGCTGTGGCGGCATCTGAAGCCTGACTGGAAAGGATTGAATATGTTCAGGCATGATAGATGGACTTCCAGTTGAGTTGCCACTACTTTTTCAATTATTTTCCCCAGAAATGGGAGGTTGGATACTGGTCTGTAATTAGTCATGCAGTCTGGGTCTAATAAAGGTTTCTTTAGGAGTGGTTTTACCACAGCTTCTTTTGGAGGTTCTGGGAAGTCTCCTCATTTTAGTGAACACTGCACTATTTTTGTGAGGACTGGGGCGAGTGTTTCAATGTATCCAGACATGAGCTGAGTTGGAGCAGGGTCTAAGTCTCACGTAGTAGGGTGCAACTTTTGTATGGTGTTTTTAACTCCTTTTTTATCCACATTTGTAAAAGTGGACCTTAAACTGGGGCAATCTGGCATTCCATTGTAGAGGTTCTGGTGTGTGTTTGGCCTGCTGTGATAGCAGTTCGGATTGAGGAAATCTTGTCTCTGAGGAAGTTCGCAAATGCTTCACATTTATCCTGAGAAAAGTTGGTGGGGCTAAGCATGCATGCTGGTTTGCAGAGCCTTTCTACTGTGCGAAACAGTTACCTGGGTCTATTGTCGGAGAGTGCAATTTCGTGTGATAAAAATGGAGATTTTTTCTGAGTTATCTGGGATTGATATTTATTTAGATGTTTGGTAAGAGCTGCTTTATCCTCTGGATCATGTTTTCTGCACCACTTTCTCTCAAATTAATGTCCTGTTCTTTTAATTTCTCTGATGGAGCTATCAAACTACAGTGCATTGTTGTGGCTTTTGAAAGTGCGTATGCGAGGCGAGTTGGTGCAATGCTTTCTAGGGTGTCTCTCTTGGTTTTGTTGTAGAGTCGGTCTAAGGAGCTGGGGTCTTCACAGGAGCCCATTAGTTCACTTAGATCCATATGTGATGCTACATCCAGTGGTGTCACCCCTTTTAATGAGGCTGGTGTCTGGTTGATTGTAATACAATGGAGAAATGAATGGAGTGGTGGTCTGACCAGGTAACTGGGTTTACAGTTACTGGTGACACGTCTAGTCCAGACTGGAACACTAGATCAAGTGTATGACCTTTTCTGTGGGTGGGAAAGGTGACGATTTATGTGAAGCCGAGTGTACTCATCAAGCTGAGGAGATCCTGTCCAAGCAGGGATAGGGTGTTGTCAATCCAAGTGTTGAAGTCTTCTAATATAAGCCATCTGGGGTGTTTAAGGATTATGCCAGGCAAAATCTCTTCCTATCTTGTAGGGGTCAGTTATTAGTAGTATTCGGAATCCTCTCTCTATTGAGAGGCTGGCAGCTACGCATTCAATAGATTGGGTTTTGTGGACTGATATTAGTCTGGGATGTAAGGATGATTTCGCACAGATCATAACTCCGCCTCCCTTGCGATCTTGTCTCGGGCGGTGGAACACCGTGTAATTTTCTGGAATAGCTGCCTCTAGAAAATGGCCCTGCATTTTCATCTAACCATGATTCTGTGATGTATGCTAATTTGCATGTTTTAATAAGGTCGGCAATAATAGCTGTTTTGTTTTTTTATATAATGTATATATATATATGTGTGAGTTTGTGTGCATGTCTGTGTGTATATTATATGTAATTGTGAATGTACTATTGTAAGTGTGTGTGTACTATTTGTGTGTGGGAGTTTACTATTTGAGTGTGTGAGTTGTAAGTATATATATATATATGTGTGAGTTTGTGTGCATGTCTGTGTATATTATATGTAAGTGTGTGTGCGTGCTATTTATGTGCATGAGTTGTATGTATATATATATATATGTGAGTTTGTGTGCATGTCTGTGTGTATATTATATGTAAGTGTGTGTGTGCTATTTGTGTGCATTAAATTGTATGTATACACACACACTTACATATAATATACACACAGACATGCACACAAACGCATATATATTATATATATATATATATATTATATACAACTCACGCACACAAATAGCACACACACACTTACATATAATATACACACAGACATGCACACAAACTCACAATATATACACACACACACACTTACATATAATATACACACAGACATGCACACAAACTACTGTGAGTTATTTGTGTGCGTGAGTTGTATGTATATATATATATATATATATATATATGTGAGTTTGTGTGCATGTCTGTGTGTATATTATATGTAAGTGTGTGTGTGTGTGCTATTTGTGTGAGTCGTATGTATGTATGTATGTATGTATGTATATATATATATATTTATATATATAAGTTTGTGTGCATGTCTGTGTATATTATATGTAAGTGTGTGTGCTATTTGTGTGTGTAAGTTGTATGTATATATATGTGAGTTTCTGTGCATGTCTGAGTGTATATTATATTTAAGTGTGTGTGATGTGTGCGTGAGTTGTATGTATATATATATATATATATATATATATATATATATATATAACTGAGTTTGTGTGCATGTCTGTGTGTATATTATATGTGCTTGTGTGTGCTATTTGTGTGTGTGAGTTGTATGTACATATATGTGAGTTTGTGTGCATGTCTGTGTGTATATTATATGTAAGTGTGTGTGCTATTTGTGTGTGTGAGTTGTATGTACATATATGTGAGTTTGTGTGCATGTCTGTGTGTATATTATATGTAAGTGTGTGTGCTATTTGTGTGCATGACCGTATGAGTTGTATGTATATATGTGTGAGCTTGTGCGCATGTGTGTATATATTATATGTAAGTGTGTGTGTGCTATTTGTGTGAGTTAGTTGTATGTATATATATATATATATATATATATATATATAGAGTGCAGAATTATTAGGCAAATGAGTATTTTGACCACATCATCCTCTTTATGCATGTTGTCTTACTCCAAGCTGTATAGGCTCGAAAGCCTACTACCAATTAAGCATATTAGGTGATGTGCATCTCTGTAATGAGAAGGGGTGTGGTCTAATGACATCAACACCCTATATCAGGTGTGCATAATTATTAGGCAACTTCCTTTCCTTTTGCAAAATGGGTCAAAAGAAGGACTTGACAGGCTCAGAAAAGTAAAAAATAGTGAGATATCTTGCAGAGGGATGCAGCACTCTTAAAATTGCAAAGATTCTGAAGCGTGATCATCGAACAATCAAGCGTTTCATTCAAAATAGTCAACAGGGTCGCAAGAAGCGTGTGGAAAAACCAAGGCGCAAAATAACTGCCCATGAACTGAGAAAAGTCAAGCGTGCAGCTGCCAAGATGCCACTTGCCACCAGTTTGGCCATATTTCAGAGCTGCAACATCACTGGAGTGCCCAAAAGCACAAGGTGTGCAATACTCAGAGACATGGCCAAGGTAAGAAAGGCTGAAAGACGACCACCACTGAACAAGACACACAAGCTGAAACATCAAGACTGGGCCAAAAAATATCTCAAGACTGATTTTTCTAAGGTTTTATGGACTGATGAAATGAGAGTGAGTCTTGATGGGCCAGATGGATGGGCCCGTGGCTGGATTGGTAAAGGGCAGAGAGCTCCAGTCGACTCAGACGCCAGCAAAGGTGGAGGTGGAGTACTGGTTTGGGCTGGTATCATCAAAGATGAGCTTGTGGGGCCTTTTCGGGTTGAGGATGGAGTCAAGCTCAACTCCCAGTCCTACTGCCAGTTTCTGGAAGACACCTTCTTCAAGCAGTGGTACAGGAAGAAGTCTGCATCCTTCAAGAAAAACATGATTTTCATGCAGGACAATGCTCAATCACACGCGTCCAAGTACTCCACAGCGTGGCTGGCAAAAAAGGGTATAAAAGAAGAAAATCTAATGACATGGCCCTCCTTGTTCACCTGATCTGAACCCCCATTGAGAACCGTGGTCCGTCATCAAATGTGAGATTTACAAGGAGGGAAAACAGTACACCTCTCTGAACAGTGTCTGGGAGGCTGTGGTTGCTGCTGCACGCAATGTTGATGGGTGAACAGATCAAAACACTGACAGAATCCATGGATGGCAGGCTTTTGAGTGTCCTTGCAAAGAAAGGTGGCTATATTGGTCACTGATTTGTTTTTGTTTTGTTTTTGAATGTCAGAAATGTATATTTGTGAATGTTGAGATGTTATATTGGTTTCACTGGTAAAAATAAATAATTGAAATGGGTATATATTTGTTTTTTTGTTACGTTGCCTAATAATTATGCACAGTAATAGTCACCTGCACACACAGATATCCCCCTAAAATAGCTATAACTAAAAACAAACTAAAAACTACTTCCAAAACTATTCAGCTTTGATATTAATGAGTTTTTTGGGTTCATTGAGAACATGGTTGTTGTTCAATAATAAAATTAATCCTCAAAAATACAACTTGCCTAATAATTCTGCACTCTCTGTATATATATATGTGGGTTTTTGTGCATGTCGGTGTGTATATTATATGTAAGTGTGTGTGTTATTTGTGTGCGTGAGGCCGCATGGTAGTTTAGCCCCGCCACTGCGACCTCACGCAACAGCATACAAAAAAAAATTGACAACTTTTAAAAAAAAAAAAAATTTAATAAATAAATCTTGTAATCTAATGTTTTATATATATATATATATATATATTGGTTTGTACTACTGCAAAAATCAACTTTACTAGTGTTTTTACTCTTGTGGTCACTGCCGCTCGGCACTCAGTGTGGGCACGCAGCTGCCGTCCCGTACAATACTATAACAAAGTACAAAGTTGCAACGGCCCACAAGTCTCTCAATTGCAAATTGGTAATGGTAATCAGCCAAAGCCAAGCCCACAATCAGGATTCTTTCAGGGCCGCTGCTTCTGGCCCCTGTGAGTGACATCGGAGTCTGACCTCACTCACAGGGGCCGGAAGCAGTGCGCATGTGCAGACAGTGCGGCCAATCAGAATGGGGGGGGGAGGCCCATGGAATCTGGAATGTTTGGAGATGGCGCGCAGACTTGATAGACATACGCCCTGCACGTGGCTACACACTCATGCCGCATGCCGGGTCTACCACGTGAAGTGTCTGTGTCAGGTTGGAGGCGGAGGGCAGGGAGCTGCTGGAGCAGGTGGCGAGGCCGAAAATATGTTGCCCTGAGCCGGGTCCTGACTCACATGACGGTCTACCCAGAATCCAGGCTGAGTAATGCTACTGGCTAGGGCCTAGCTTCTAGGCTCCATTGCTCAAATCCAACTTAGTTACCCAAATAGTCCTCCATCATGGTCTAGATTGGGGCCAGCCCGGCCGGGCTGCATTCGCATTCCATGAGGCCGGTGGGGGAGAGCAGCGCCAGGCTGCCAGCGATGAATCTAATGATGAGGAGGAGGACGTTGTCAGGACTGAGGAGGCTGCGACTCAGCAGGTGGCTGGCAGCAGGGCAGGTAGGTGACCGTCAGGTCTGGTGATGTGGTCTCAGTCTCAGAGGACCTTAATATTATATATATACAATTAATATATTAATATTATTATTTATTATATTTACACTTATACAGTAGTATGATTGCAGTTTACACTACAGCTTTTGCTTAGTAAGTGATCTCAGACTCAGTCAGCAGTACTAACTAGGCCTGGCTGTTCTGGCAGACCGGCAGTGTCTATCTCTGTCACATCTGTGTAACACTGTATATACAGCTGAGTCTGCAGTCTGCAGTGAGGGGCTGTGTGAGAGAGAGGAGAGTGAGAAGGGGCTGTGTGAGAGAGAAGAGGGTGAGAAGGGGCTGTGTGAGAGAGAGGAGGGTGAGAAGGGTCTGTGTGAGAGAGAGGAGGGTGAGAAGGGGGCTGTGTGAGAGAGAGGAGGGTGAGAAGGGGCTGTGTGAGGGAGAGGAGGGTGAGAAGGGGCTGTGTGAGAGAGAGGAGGGTGAGAAGGGTCTGTGTGAGAGAGAGGAGGGTGAGAAGGGGACTGTGTGAGGGAGAGGAGGGTGAGAAGGGGCTGTGTGATAGAGAGGAGGATGAGAAGGGGCTGTGTGATAGAGAAGAGGGTGAGAAGGGGCTGTGTGATAGAGAGGGGGGTGAGAAGGGGCTGTGTGAGAGAGAGGAGGGTGAGAAGTGGCTGTGTGATAGAGAGGAGGGTGAGAAGGGGCTGTGTGATAGAGAGGAGGGTGAGAAGGGGACTGTGTGAGAGAGAGGAGGGTGAGAAGGGGCTGTGTGAGAGTGAGGAGGGTGAGAAGGGGCTGTGTGAGAGAGAGGAGGGTGAGAAGGGGCTGTGTGATAGAGAGGAGGGTGAGAAGGGGCTGTGTGATAGAGAGGAGGGTGAGAAGGGGCTGCGTGATAGAGAGGAGGGTGAGAAGGGGCTGTGTGCTAGAGAGGAGGATGAGAAGGGGACTGTGTGAGAGAGAGGAGGGTGAGAAGGGGCTGTGTGAGAGAGAGGAGGGTGAGAAGGGGCTGTGTGAGAGAGAGGAGGGTGAGAAGGGGCTGTGTGAGAGAGAGGAGGGTGAGAAGGGGCTGTGTGATAGAGAGGAGGGTGAGAAGGGGCTGTGTGATAGAGAGGAGGGAGAAGGGGCTGTGTGATAGTGAGGAGGGTGAGAAGGGGCTGTGTGATAGAGAGGAGGGTGAGAAGGGGACTGTGTGATAGAGAGGAGGGTGAGAAGGGGCTGTGTGATAGAGAGGAGGGTAAGAAGGGGCTGTGTGATAGAGAGGAGGGTGAGAAGGGGACTGTGTGATAGAGAGGAGGGTGAGAAGGGGCTGTGTGATAGAGAGGAGGGTGAGAATGGGCTATGTGATAGAGAGGAGGGTGAGAAGGGGCTGTGTGATAGAGAGGAGGGTGAGAAGGGGCTGTGTGATAGAGAGGAGGGTGAGAAGGGGCTGTGTGAGAGAGAGGAGGGTGAGAAGGGGACTGTGTGAGGGAGAGGAGGGTGAGAAGGGGCTGTGTGAGAGAGAGGAGGGTGAGAAGGGGCTGTGTGATAGAGAGGAGGGTGAGAAGGGGCTGTGTGATAGAGAGGAGGGTGAGAAGGGCCTGTGTGATAGTGAGGAGGGTGAGAAGGGGCTGTGTGATAGAGAGGAGGGTGAGAAGGGGACTGTGTGATAGAGAGGAGGGTGAGAAGGGGCTTTGTGATAGAGAGGAGGGTAAGAAGGGGCTGTGTGATAGAGAGGAGGGTGAGAAGGGGACTGTGTGATAGAGAGGAGGGTGAGAAGGGGCTGTGTGATAGAGAGGAGGGTGAGAATGGGCTGTGTGATAGAGAGGAGGGTGAGAAGGGGCTGTGTGATAGAGAGGAGGGTGAGAAGGGGCTGTGTGATAGAGAGGAGGGTGAGAAGGGGCTGTGTGAGAGAGAGGAGGGTGAGAAGGGGACTGTGTGAGGGAGAGGAGGGTGAGAAGGGGATTGTGTGAGAGAGAGGAGGGTGAGAAGGGGCTGTGTGATAGAGAGGAGGGTGAGAAGGGGCTGTGTGATAGAGAGGAGGGTGAGAAGGGGCTGTGTGATAGTGAGGAGGGTGAGAAGGGGCCGTGTGATAGAGAGGAGGGTGAGAAGGGGACTGTGTGATAGAGAGGAGGGTGAGAAGGGGCTGTGTGATAGAGAGGAGGGTAAGAAGGGGCTGTGTGATAGAGAGGAGGGTGAGAAGGGGCTGTGTGATAGAGAGGAGGGTGAGAAGGGGCTGTGTGATACAGAGGAGGGTGAGAATGGGCTATGTGATAGAGAGGAGGTGAGAAGGGGCTGTGTGATAGAGAGGAGGGTGAGAAGGGGCTGTGTGATAGAGAGGAGGGTGAGAAGGGGCTGTGTGAGAGAGAGGAGGGTGAGAAGGGGACTGTGTGAGGGAGAGGAGGGTGAGAAGGGGCTGTGTGATAGAGAGGAGGGTGAGAAAGGGCTGTGTGATAGAGAGGAGGGTGAGAAGGGGCTGTGTGAGAGAGAGGAGGGTGAGAAGGGGACTGTGTGAGGGAGAGGAGGGTGAGAAGGGGCTGTGTGATAGAGAGGAGGGTGAGAAGGGGCTGTGTGAGAGAGAGGAGGGTGAGAAGGGGATTGCGTTTATTTAATGTACCTTGTGTTGCAAATGAGTACTTTAAATGTCTTTGTCATTAAAAAGTAGCACTTTATTTTTGTTTTTGTTGTGTTTTTTTAAAATATATTTTACTTAATTTTTCATACCAACCATAGGACAAAATGTACGATTAAATAAGAAATGGTATGGGGAGGGGGGGGGGGGGGTTGGCCTCTTTGCCCTAAAATGCCCTGGCCTCTTTTTGGTCCCAGTCTGGCCCTGGTGAGTTGTATGTATATATATATATATGTGAGTTTGTGTGCATGTCTGTAAATGAACATTTATATATATGAGTATATGTGCGTATGTTTGTTTAAGTGTCTGTATGTACACTATGGGCTAGATTACAAGTGGCGTGCATACTTTTACTTTCATGGGAGAGCTAGCAAACATATTACAAGTTGAAAGAACAAAGTAAGCATGCAAGTGAAAATTAGATGCGCACATCAAGACTTCAGTTATCGCGACTACGTTAACTTCTCCCATAAACTTCAATGGAGCACACTGTTAAAAATATAATGTAACAGTTATCACTTGCGCACTAATGCCGAAGGAAGTTATGAATATTTAACATTCCAATGTTCTTCACATAGAATAAAACTGTTCTTTTTATTTTTAAATATTAATTTCTATATATAAATATATATGATTCTTATTTGTAAAAGATGTATCTGTATATCTATATGAACACATATATATATATATATATACTGCTGTATATCCTCAATGTGTATCTGCACTCACAATACAGTTGGGTCATCAACCAGGATACAAAGTCACTAACAATCACAGTCTATTTCAATCAAGGACTGCACTCGCTGGATTAAGATATAAAATTAACTATTTATTGTGGTAACGTTTTAGGGTTCACAGACCCTTCCTCAGACCAGACAATTGTGCAAGTAAACAAAGTGCAATTTAAAGGTGCTAAGCCCCATCAAATAATTACAGAAAATTGCGCCAAAATTACAGAAAATTGCGCCAAAATTGTGTTGCCTTGGCAACACCTTGGTTGCCAGGTAACAAATATAACACACATTTTTATATAAAATGAAAGATAAAAACATTCAGGATGTATCAAACAAGTGTATCCTCATCTCAACTTTATATACATAAAACATATAATGTAATCCATGATATAAACACACAAAAAGACCCAGTGAATAAATTGTGTCAATGTATACATATCACTAAAATGTGTTAGATCAGATAAGCCAGCACACTGAACTATATCCAGTTTTTACTGATCATTATTAGTACCCACAAGGAATAATAGCGGATAAATATTCCAAATAGAAATGCTATGGGGACATAACTGAACCAGTATTGCGGTATGCCGTGTATAGTGTCAGGGTTATGTGAAACCCACACCAGGTACAAGACACTTGTTAATTAAATCAGCATATATACTATACTGAGCGTTACTGGGGATAAACTGAGCAGCGTGCTCGATCTACCAAAGTATATATGTTATATAATCAAACTCCATAAAGATTATATATATATATATATAATATATATATATAATATATATATATATATATATATATATATAAATAAATAAATATCTAAACATTAAATGAACATTTTCTTTTAAGTGAAGAACATTGCAAGGTTAAATATTTATTTTTAGAACACATTACAATATATATAAAAATGAATAAAAAAGATTTTTCATATTTAAAGGTACTGTATTTGAGTGGAAAGGGCTCAAAAGTGTATGTATATGTCTATATATGTGTATATACAAATATACATTATCTCACAAAAAATATTTTATTATATCTTTTCATGTGAGATAACTGAAGAAATGACACTTTCCTACAATGTAAAGTAGTGAGTGTACAGCCTGTATAACAGTGTAAATTTGCTGTCCCCTCAAAATAACTCAACACACAGCCATTAATGTCTAAACCGTTGGCAGCAAAAGTTGCCCAAAGTGTCAATATTTTGTGTGGCCACCATTATTTGTCAGCACTGCCTAAACCCTCTTGGGCATTCACAGGTTGTCACTGGAGTCCTCTTCCCCTCCTCCATGACGACATTACCAAGTTGATGGATGTTAGAGACCTTGTGCTCCCCCACCTTCCATTTGAGGATGCCCCACAGATGCTCAATAGGGTTTAGCTCTGGAGACATTCTTACTCAGTCCATCACCATTACCCTCAGCTTCTTTAGCAAGGCAGTGGATGTCTTTGAGGTGTGTTTGGGGTCATTATGTTGGAATACTGCCCTGCGGCCAAGTCTCCGAAGGGAGGGGATCATGCTATGCTTCAGTATGTCACAGTACATGTTGGCATTCTTGGTTCCCTCAATGAACTGTAGCTCCCCAGTGCCGGCAGCACTCATGCAGGCCCAGACCTTGACACTCCTACCACCATCCTTGACTGTAGGCAAGACACACTTGTCTTTGTACTTCTCACCTGGTTGCCGCCACACATGCTTAACACCATCTGAACCAAATAAGTTTATCTTGGTCTCATCAGACCACAGCACATGGTTCCAGTAATCCATGTCCTTAGTCTGCTTATCTTCAGCAAACTGTTTGCAGGCTTTCTTGTGCATCTTTTTTTAGAAAAGGCTTCCTTCTGGGACGACAGCCATGCAGACCAATTTGATGCAGTGTGCGGCATATCTTCTGATAGCCTAGGCCATCTTTATGTAGCGCAACAATTCTTTTTTTCAGATCCTCAGAGAGTTCTTTGCCATGAGGTGCCATGTTGAACTTCCAGTGACCAGTATGAGAGAGTGTGAGAGCGATAACACCAAATGTAACACACCTGCTCCCTATTCACACCTGAGACCTTGTAACACTAACGAGTCACATGAAACCGGGGAGGGTAAATTGCTAATTGGGCCCAATTTGGACATTTCCACTTAGGGGTGTACTCACTTTGTTGCCAACGGTTTAGACAAAAATGGATGTGTGTTGAGTTATTTTGAGGGGACAGCAAGTTTACACTGTTATACAGGCTGTACACTCACTACTTTACTTTGTAGAAAAGTGTCATTTATTCAGTGTTGTCACATGAAAAGATATAATAAAATAGTTACAAAAATGTGAGTGGTGAGATACTGTATAGATATCTATAACTGTATATATATACAGTGGATATAAAAAGTCTACACACCCCTGTTAAAATGTCAGGTTTCTGTGATGTAAAAAAATGAGACAGATAAATCATTTCAGAACTTTTTCCACCTTTATTGTGACCTATAAACCGTACAACTCAATTGAAAAACAAACTGAAATCTTTTAAGTAAAGTGAAATAAAAATAAAAAACTAAAATAATATGGTACACATATATATATATATAATAGCTCTTCTCATTCAAATACACTTTTAACCCTTAAAAACATTTCTATTAATATATATCTAAAAAGATATCAGAAAGTGTATATATGAGTGCAATCCTTTATTTTAATGTATTTATGTTGTGTAGAGTGCAACTTTTTTTTAAGACTTACACTTTATGCTAGGTCTTCAGGTGCACTAATCCGTTGAGTGCAAATGTTGTTTGCGCACGAGTGCTTATTGCGTCCTGTGCTAACAATAGTGCACAGGACGCATGTTTAATAGGATGGAGCCCTGCATGTTTAATAGTATGTAGACCCCACTACTAATTATTGAGTTCAGGTGTTTACGCCACACCCATGGCTAACAGGTGCATAAAATACAGCACTTAGCCATGAAATCTCCATAGACAAACATTGACAGGAAAACCGGTCTTACCGAAGAGCTCAGTGACTTTAAACATAGCACTGTCATAGGATGCCACCTTTGCAACAAGTAAGTTTGTGAAATTACTAACCTACTAGATCTTCCCTGGTCGCTTTTAAGTGCTATTATTGTGACGTATAAACACTTAGGAATAACGGAAGCTCAGCCACTAACTGGTAGACCACACAAACTTACAGAGCAGAGCTGCTGAGTTCAGAGTACAGAGCAAGTAAACATTTCATCTCATATGTTGTATCATTCACTACAGATATCTAAAGGTCCTCTGGAAGGAACATAAGTAAATGAAATGTGCGTCAGGAACGTCATGAAATGGAGCAGCTGTAACAAAACCTTAAATCAACATGTTCAATACCAGACGTTGGCTGGAGTGGTGTAAAGCTCAGTGACACTGGACTCGTCACTATCTGGCAGTCTGATGGAAGAAACTTGGATACCAGGAGAACACTACCTACCAGAATGCATAGTACCTACTGTAAAGTTTGGTGGAGGAGGGATAATACTCTGGAGCTGTTTTTCAAGGTTTGGGCTATGTCCCTTAGTTCCAGTGAAGGTCATCTTAATGCTACAGGATACAAAGACATTTCATATAATTGAGCACTTCCAACTTTGTGGCAACAGTTTGGTTAAGGCCCTTTGGTGTTCTAGCATGACTGTACACCAGCAAGGTCCATTGAGACATGGTTTGATGAGTTTATTGTGGAGGAACTCAAGCGGTCTGCGCATACTCCGGACTTCAAGCTCACGGAACGCCTTTAAGATGAACTGGAATGCTGATTGCAGGAGCCAGACCTTCTTGTTAATGATCAGTGCCTGACCTCACAAATGTTTTTTTGGTTGAATGAGTACAATTTCCCAGAGACTCCAACATCTTGTGGAAAGCTGTTATAGCCAGATGAGTTCCTGGACAAATTTAGTTTGCACTTGTGCGGTCGCGTTTGTGGAGTTATAAAATCATGATTTACTTTCAACTTGTATTACGTGCACAAGTTAACGCAATATAGCATGCGCTAATATTAGTGCACCACTTGTAATCTAGTCCATAGCAAATAAAATTTAGCCTCATCTTCAGGAACTTGTAAAAAATATTTTTCTGTGTTTTGTTTTTTAAAGAACAGTGGAAAAATAAATATTTTAAATAACTATCTCATACTGAATTTGATGCATAAAACTCCAATGTCTTGAGAAAAATATAAAGGAAAGCCGCTCCAGTTATGGAATCTCACAGACGGCTATAGCCGAGCTGACAGTTCTCTGTCATGTGGAAGACTTAGTTAAATCTGATTATGTGTAAGATATGACCCCCCCTAGCTTGGCAGAAGCCCATGTGGAGAAGTAAAGCGCACGGTTTCTTACTAACTGGGAAGTGAATACAGAATTCCGTCAATAACAAACTGAGCTCTCTGGATGTAAACAGGGTCACATCATTATAAAAAACTTGTTATTTTCCTATGTTCAGCAAACAATCCCGGCATAACAGAAACATGCTCATGAAATTATTGCTCTATATGATTGAAGTTTAAATTGGCGTTCAAATTTGGGGCACGATCCGATATACGGCACAGGTTTCGGCGCAAGTGTGGAAACCCGCACCGCCTGTAATTTCCCCTCGCACATCGGGGTATTACATATATTTTGCCGGCATTTCCTAAGTTCTAAGTGCCGTAAGTCGGATAAACTAGCGATGTCCAGAAATAAGCGTAAGTACAAATTTCTGGAGTCGCCAGTGATTTACGGCACTTTAGAAACTGCCGGCGCCTAATAAAAGTAGCTAAATTTTTAAATCTCCTGTAACTGTCTAACATGCCTCCCAAAAATAAGCCCCACACATATACCCCTATATCCACAATCCCCCCTCTCACTCCTAATAATAAATGTATTAACCCCTAAACCGCATAGCCACACCGCAATAAACCTATTCTAGTATTAACCCCTAAACCGCCATAGCCCACAACGCAATACACCTATTAAAGTATTAACCCCTAAACCGCCATAGCCCACATAGCCTAATAAATCTATTAACCCCTAATCTGCCGCCGCCAACATCGCCGCCACTATAATAAAGTTATTAACCCCTAAACCTAACCCTAACACCCCCCTAACTTAATTATTATTTAAATAAATCTAAATAATATTACTATTAATAACTAAAGTATTCCTATTTAAAACTAAATACTTACCTATAAAATAAACCCTAAGATAGCTACAATATAATTAATAATTACATTGTAGCTATTTTAGGATTTATTTTTATTTTACAGGCAACTTTGTATTTATTTTAACTAGGTACAATAGCTATTAAATAGTTAATAACTATTTAATATCTACCTAGTTAAAATATTTACAAAATTACCTGTAAAATAAATCCTAACCTAAGTTACAATTACACCTAACACTACGGCGCAGGTTTCGGCGCAAGCGTGGAAACCCGCGCCGCCTGTAATTTCCCCTCGCACATCGGGGTATTACATATATTTCGCCGGCATTTCCTAAGTTCTATGTGCCGTAAGTCGGATAAACTAGCGATGTCCAGAAATAAGCGTAAGTACAAATTTCTGGAGTCGCCAGTGACTTATGGCACTTTAGAAACTGCCGGCGCCTAATAAAAGTAGCTAAAATTTTAAATCTCCCATAACTGTCTAACATGCCTCCCAAAAATAAGCCCCACACGTATACCCCTATATCCACAATCCCCCCTCTCACTCCTAATAATAAATGTATTAACCCCTAAACCGCCATAGCCCACACCGCAATAAACCTATTCTAGTATTAACCCCTAAACCGCCATAGCCCACAACATAACACACCTATTAAAGTATTAACCCCTAAACCGCCATAGCCCACAACGCAATACACCTATTAAAATTTTAACCCCTAAACCGCCATAGCCCACAACGCAATACACCTATTAAAGTATTAACCCCTAAACCGCCATAGCCCACATAGCCTATTAAATCTATTAACCCCTAATCTGCCGCCACCAACATCGCCGCCACTATAATAAAGTTATTAACCCCTAAACCTAACCCTAACACCCCCCCTAACTTAATTATTATTTAAATAAATCTAAATAATATTACTATTAATAACTAAAGTATTCCTATTTAAAACTAAATACTTACCTATAAAATAAACCCTAAGATAGCTACAATATAATTAATAATTACATTGTAGCTATTTTAGGATTTATTTTTATTTTACAGGCAACTTTGTATTTATTTTAACTAGGTACAATAGCTATTAAATAGTTAATAACTATTTAATATCTACCTAGTTAAAATAATTACAAAATTACCTGTAAAATAAATCCTAACCTAAGTTACAATTACACCTAATACTACACTATCATTAAATGAATTAAATAAATTAACTACAATTAGCTAAAATTAAATACAATTAAATAAACTAAACTATAGTACAAAAAAACCAAACACTAAACTAATTACACCTAATCTAAGACCCCTAATAAAATAAAAAAGCCCCCCAAAATAAGAAAATGCCCTACCCTATACTAAATTACAAATAGCCCTTAAAAGGGCCTTTTGCGGGGCATTGCCCCAAAGTAATCAGCTCTTTTACCTTTAAAAAAAAGAACGATCCCCCCAACATTACAACCCACAACCCACACACCCCTACTCTAAAACCCACACGATCCCCCCTTAAAAAAACCTAACACTACCACATTAAAGATCACCCTACCTTGAACCGTCTTCACCCAGCCGAGCACAAGTGGTCATCCGATCCGGCCAGAAGTCTTCATCCGATCGGGGCAGAAGAGGACATCCAGACCGGCAGAAGTCTTCATCCTATCTGGGCAGAAGAGGGCATCCGGACCGGCAGACGTCTTCATCTAAGCGGCATCTTCTATCTTCATCCATCCGATGAGGAGTGGCTCCATCTTGAAGACATCCGGCGCGGAGCATCCTTCCAGCACAACGTACTAACAACGAATGACGTTCCTTTAAATGACGTCCCTCGAATTCCGATTGGCTGATAGGATTCTATCAGCCAATCGGAATTAAGGTAGGAAAAATCTGATTGGCTGATTTAATCAGCCAATTGGATTGAAGTTCAATCCGATTGGCTGATTGGATCAGCCAATAGAATGGGAGGTCATGGATGACGTCATTTAAAGGAACTGTCATTCGTCGTTAGTCCGTCGTGCTGGAAGGATGCTCCGCGCCAGATGTCTTCAAGATGGAGCCGCTCCTCGTCGGATGGATGAAGATAGAAGATGCTGCTTGGATGAAGACGTCTGCCGGTCCGGATGTCCTCTTCTGCCTGGACAGGATGAAGACTTCTGCCGGTCTGGATATCCTCTTCTGCCCCGATCGGATGAAGACTTCTGGCCGGATGACCACTTGTGCCCGGCTGGGTGAAGACGGCTCAAGGTAGGGTGATCTTCAATGGGGTAGTGTTAGGTTTTTTTGAAGGGGGGATTGGGTGGGTTTTAGAGTAGGGGTGTGTGGGTGGTGGGTTGTAATGTTGGGGGGGATTGTTCTTTTTTTTACAGGTAAAAGAGCTGATTACTTTGGGGCAATGCCCCGCAAAAGGCCCTTTTAAGGGCTATTTGTAATTAAGTATAAGGTAGGGCATTTTATTATTTTGGGGGGCTTTTTTTTATTTCATTAGGGGGCTTAGATTAGGTGTAATTAGTTTAAACTTCTTGTAATTTTTTTTATTTTTTGTAATTTAGTGTTTGCTTTTTTTGTACTATAGTTTAGTTTATATAATTGTTTTTAATTTTAGCTAATTGTAGTTAATTTATTTAATTAATTTATTGATAGTGTAGTGTTAGGTGTATTTGTAACTTAGGTTAGGATTTATTTTACAGGTCATTTTGTAATTATTTTAACTAGGTAGCTATTAAATAGTTATTAACTATTTAATAGTTATTGTACCTAGTTAAAATAAATACAAAGTTGCCTGTAAAATAAAAATAAATCCTAAAATAGCTACAATGTAATTATTAATTATATTGTAGCTATCTTAGACCTAGATTTGGAGTTTGGCGGTAGCCGTGAAAACCAGCGTTAGAGGCTCCTAACGCTGGTTTTAGGCTACCGCCGGTATTTGGAGTCACTCAAAATAGGGTCTAACGCTCACTTTTCAGCCGCGACTTTTCCATACCGCAGATCCCCTTACGTCAATTGCGTATCCTATCTTTTCAATGGGATCTTTCTAACTCCGGTATTTAGAGTCGTTTCTGAAGTGAGCGTTAGACATCTAACGACAAAACTCCAGCCGCAGGAAAAAAGTCAGTAGTTAAGAGCTTTCTGGGCTAACGCCGGTTTCTAAAGCTCTTAACTACTGTACTCTAAAGTACACTAACACCCATAAACTACCTATGTACCCCTAAACCGAGGTCCCCCCACATCGCCGACACTTGAATACATTTTTTTAACCCCTAATCTGCTGACCGCCACCTACGTTATCCTTATGTACCCCTAATCTGCTCCCCCTAACACCACCGACCCCTGTATTATATTTATTAACCCCTAATCTGCCCCCCATAACGTTGCCGCCACCTGCCTACAATAATTAACCCCTAATCTGCTGACCACAAAGCGCCGCCACCTACGTTATACTTATGTACCCCTAATCTGCTGCCCCTAACACCGCCGACCCCTATATTATATTTATTAACCCCTAATCTGCCCCCCTCAACGTCACCTCCACCTGCCTACACTTATTAACCCCTAATCTGCCGAGCGGACCTGAGCGCTACTATAATAAAGTTATTAACCTCTAATCTGCCTCACTAACCTTATAATAAATAGTATTAACCCCTAATCTGCCCTCCCTAACATCGCCGACACCTAACTTCAATTATTAACCCCTAATCTGCCGACCAGAGCTCACCGCTACTCTAATAAATGTATTAACCCCTAAAGCTAAGTCTAACCCTAACACTAACACCCCCCTAAGTTAAATATAATTTACATCTAACGAAATTAATTAACTCTTATTAAATAAATTATTCCTATTTAAAGATAAATACTTACCTGTAAAATAAATCCTAATATAGCTACAATATAAATTATAATTATATTATAGCTATTTTAGGATTAATATTTATTTTACAGGTAACTTTGTATTTATTTTAACCAGGTACAATAGCTATTAAATAGTTAAGAACTATTTAATAGCTAAAATAGTTAAAATAATTACAAAATTACCTGTAAAATAAATACTAACCTAAGTTACAATTAAACCTAACACTACACTATCAATAAATTAATTAAATAAACTACCTACAATTACCTACAATTAACCTAACACTACACTATCAATAAATTAATTAAATACAATTCCTACAAATAAATACAATTAAAGGATTACTTTCTGTTATAATTTTTAAGCTAAACAACTAACATATTAAAGTTAATAAACATTAATTAAAACCTACTGACTTATATTTTCTCCAAAGCAAAGTTTCATAACGTTCTAAAAGTTATATCTTTTATTCACCGATGATGTCACGTTACCCTGCCCACTATTTTCAGCACTGCATGTTCAAAATACTTAAACCAATAACTTTGTGTTTAAAGCGCCATTTTGAAACCTAGGTATTGTAAACGGATTGGTACAGAGCAAAGGATACCCACGGAGTGGGTTTGGAAAACAATTAAATTTGCAGACAAGATTTCTGATATACGGTAGAGATATGTTAATGAAATGCTATTGTTAAAAAGCGTATTTGGGGTAGTTAGTTAGTAACAGGCATAGAAAATATTTGCTTACAGTGGCCCTTTAAATAAACTAGCTAAAGTACAAAAAATAAAAAAGAACTAAGTTACAAAAAATAAAAAAATATTTACAAACATAAGAAAAATATTACAACAATTTTAAACTAATTACACCTACTCTAAGCCCCCTAATAAAACAACAAAGCCCCCCAAAATAAAAATGCCCTACCCTATTCTAAATTACTAAAGTTCAAAGCTCTTTTACCTTACCAGCCCTGAACAGGGCCCTTTGCGGGGCATGCCCCAAGAAGTTCAGCTCTTTTGCCTGTAAAAAAAAACATGCAATACCCCCCCCCAACATTACAACCCACCACCCACATACCCCTAATCTAACCCAAACCCCCCTTAAATAAACCTAACACTAAGCCCCTGAAGATCTTCCTACCTTGTCTTCACCTCACCGGGTATCACCGATCGGTCCTGGCTCCGATATCTTCATCCAACCCAAGCGGGGGCTAGACATCCACTGAAGAAGTCCAGAAGAGGGTCCAAAGTCTTCATCCTATCCGGGAAGAAGAGGCGATCCGGACCGGCAACCATCTTGATCCAAGCGGCATCTTCTATCTTCATCCGATGACGACCGGCTCCATCCTGAAGAACTCCACCGCGGACCCATCTTCTTCCGGCGACGTCCAACTGAAGAATGACGGTTCCTTTAAGAGACGTCATCCAAGATGGCGTCCCTCGAATTCCGATTGGCTGATAGGATTCTATCAGCCAATCGGAATTAAGGTAGGAATATTCTGATTGGCTGATGGAATCAACATATTCAACATATATCAAACAAAACAACATATTGCTAGATTACTAACCAACCTACTTCTAGATTACTAACCAACCTAAAGCTAGATTACTAACCAACCTATTGTTAGACTACTAACCAACCTAATGCAGATTACTAACAACCTACTGCTAGATTACTAAACATCCGACTACTATAAACAAACTATTGCTAGATTACTAAACAATCTATTACTAGATTACTAACCAACCTTCTGCTATATTATTAATTAACCTATTGCTAGATTACTAACCAACCTATTGTTAGATTACTAACCAAACTATTGCTAGATTACTTACCAACCTATTGTTAGGTTACTAAACAACCTACTGCTAGATTACTAAACAACCTATGGCTAGATTACTAACCAATTTATTGCTAAATGACTAACCAACATACTGCTATATTACTAGCATATCTACTGCTAGATTACTAACCAAACTATTGCTAGATTACTAACCAACCTACTGCTAGATTACTAACCAACCTACTGCTAGATTATTAACAAATCTAATGCTAGATTTCTAACCAACCTGTTGCTAGATTACTAACCAACCTATTGTGAGATTATTAAACAACCTAATGCTAGATTACTACCCAACCTACTTCTAGATTTCTAACCAACCTACTTCTAGATTACTAACCAACCTACTGCTAGATTACTAAACAACCTATTGCAAGATTACTAAACAACCTACCGCTACATTACTAACCAACCTATTGCTAGATTACTTAACAACCTATTGCTAGATTACTAACCAACCAACCTATTGCTAGATTACTAAACAACCTATTGGTAGATTACTATAAAACCTATTGCTAGATTATTAAACAACCAACTGCTAGATTACTAAAAAATGTACTACTAGATTACTAAACAACCTATTGCTATATTACTAAACAACCTATTGCTATATTACTAAACAACCTACCGCTAGATTACTAAACAACCTACTGATAGATTACTAACCATCATATTGCTAGATTACTAAACAACCTATTGCTAGATTACTAAACTACATATTGCTAGATTACTAACCAACCTACTGCTAGATTATTAACAAATCTAATGCTAGATTTCTAACCAACCTGTTGCTAGATTACTAAACAACCTATTGCGAGATTATTAAACAACCTAATGCTAGATTACTACCCAACCTACTTCTAGATTTCTAACCAACCTACTTCTAGATTACTAACCAACCTACTGCTAGATTACTAAACAACCTATTGCAAGATTACTTAACAACCTATTGCTAGATTACTAACCAACCAACCTATTGCTAGATTACTAAACAACTTATTGGTAGATTACTATAAAACCTATTGCTAGATTATTAAACAACCTACTGCTAAATTACTAAAAAATGTACTACCAGATTACTAAACAACCTATTGCTATATTACTAAACAACCTATTGCTATATTACTAAACAACCTACCGCTAGATTACTAAACAACCTACTGATAGATTACTAACCATCATATTGCTAGATTACTAAACAACCTATTGCTAGATTACTAAACTACATATTGCTAGATTACTAACCAACCTCTACTGCTAGATTGCTAATTAACCTATTGCTAGATTACAAACCAACCTATTGTTAGATTACTAACCAACCTATTGCTAGATTATTATCCAACCTTTTGCTAGATTACTAACAGCCTACTGCTAGATTACTAACAAACCTACTGCTAGATTACTAACCAACCTATTGCTAGATTACTAACAACCTACTGTTAGATTACTAATTAACCTATTGCTAGTTTACTAACCAACCTTTTGCTAGATTACTAACCAATCTACTGCTAGATTACTAATTAACCTATTGCTAGATAACTAACAAACCTATTGCTAGATTACTAACAACCTACTGCAAGATTACTAACCAACCTTCTGCTAGATTACTAATTAACCTATTGCTAGATTACTAAACCACATATTGCTAGAATACTAAACAACCTACTGCTAGATTACTAAACAACCTACTGCTAGATTGCTAAACAACCTATTGCTAGATTACTAAACAGCATATTAACAACCTATGGCTAGATTATTAACCAACCTACTGCTAGGTTACTAAAAAAAATATTGCTAGATTTATAAACAACCTATTGCTAGATTACTAACAAACCTATTGCTAGATTACTAATTAACCTATTCCTAGATTACTAAACAACCTATTGCTATCTTACTAACTAACCTACTGCTAGATTACTAAACAAAATATTGTTAGATTACTAAACAACCTATTGTTAGATTACTAAGAAACCTACTGCTGGATTACTAATTAACCTATTGCTAGATTACTAACTAACCTATTGCTAGATTACTAACCAACCCATTGCTAGATTACTAAAAAATGTATTGCTAGATTACAAACAACCTACTGCTAGATTATTAACCAACCTACTGCTAGATTACTAAACAACCTATTGCTAGATTACTAACCAATCTATTGTTAGATTACTAACCTGACTATTGCTTGATTACTAACAAACCTACTGCTAGATTACTAACCAAACTATTGCTAGATTACTAATTAACATATTAGTAGATTACTAACCTGACTATTGCTAGATTACTAACTAACCTACTGCTAGATTGGTAGATTACTAACCAGACTATTGCGCAACTACTAACAAACCTACTGTTAGATTACTAAACAGCCAACCTATTGCTGGATTACTAAACAACCTACTGCAAGATTACTAAGCAATTTACTACTATAATACAAACAACCTATTGCTAGATTACTAAACAACCTACTGCTAGATTACTAAACAACCTATTGCTAGATTACCAAACAACCTACTGCTAGACTACTAAGCAATATACTGCTAGATTACTAACCATTACTAACCTATTACTAGATTACTAATCAATCTATTGCTAGATTACTAACCAACCTATTGCTAGATTACTAAAAAACTTACTGCTAGATTACTAACCAACCTATTGCTAGATTACCAACAAATGTATTGCTATATTACTAACCAACCTACTGCTAGATTACTAACCAGTCTTTATTTAGGAATCAAGTAATACAGCTACGTTTCGGGGATTTAACCCCTTACTCATGCTAATGACACTATTAGTTTATACAATATTTATTCCTTCAAACTTTAGCATCAAACTGACCTCACAGGGTCCTATGGCTCCACCTAGTGGTGGCTGAAAAAAATGGCATACATTGTTTTAATAGTCAGAAATAGTGTCAAAGAATTAAAAACAAAAAGGAAACAAATAGACAGAATTTTTCAGCTCAAGTTATAACAAATTAGGCCCAGTATGTAAACAAATACAATACTAAATAGAGTAAGTAATCTATGCATTACAAGAGTTGGATCATGACTTAAATGCTATTACATAAATGCTTTTTTATAAATACAATTAATCATTCGCTAGCACTTTAAAGTCTGTTGCAGTCACAACACAACTAATTACAATACTGATAAGATAGTTACAGTAATAATTTGACCAGTAGCAGTGATGAGATAATGGCCACACATTCATAAGGATATATACCTAGAAAAAACAGGATAGGTCAAAATCCCTATTCAAACCCTTAGGGGTTAAAGTGTCAAAATGGTGAATCCACCACATCTCACGTTGTTTAAGCAGATTTTCCCTATTACTGCCATTCCTAGGTCTTCTCCATTAACAGTCTTATAAGGTAGGAGGCAGGTGGAGTTTGAGTATTGAAAAATATATGCGGTAAACATTCAAACCATTTGCAAACTCATACTCGAAAAGCAATATATCAGGACCACACCAACGTTAGTGCATAACTTGATATTACAACTCCATATAATAAATCCCATTTACTAGAGAAAGGTTAGCGCGACCGACATCACTCTAGCACATCCTTTTCAATGGATAAATAGGGCTCATATTACAAGCTGAAAGTTAGAATATGAGCTTGAGTGAAACGCGAAACTAACCAACCTTTTGCTAGATTACTAACCACCTACTGCTAGATTACTAACCAACCTACCACTAGATTACTAATTAACCTATTGCTAGATTACTAACCAACCTATTGCTAGATTACTAACCAACCTACTTCTAGATTACTAACCAACCTAAAGCTAGATTACTAACCAACCTATTGCTAGACTACTAACCAACCTAATGCAGATTACTAACAACCTACTGCTAGATTACTAAACATCCGACTACTATAAACAAACTATTGCTAGATTACTAAACAATCTATTACTAGATTACTAACCAACCTTCTGCTATATTATTAATTAACCTATTGCTAGATTACTAACCAACCTATTGTTAGATTACTAACCAAACTATTGCTAGATTACTTACCAACCTATTGTTAGGTTACTAAACAACCTACTGCTAGATTACTAAACAACCTATGGCTATATTACTAACCAATTTATTGCTAAATGACTAACCAACATACTGCTATATTACTAGCATATCTACTGCTAGATTACTAACCAAACTATTGCTAGATTACTAACCAACCTACTGCTAGATTACTAACCAACCTACTGCTAGATTATTAACAAATCTAATGCTAGATTTCTAACCAACCTGTTGCTAGATTACTAACCAACCTATTGCGAGATTATTAAACAACCTAATGCTAGATTACTACCCAACCTACTTCTAGATTTCTAACCAACCTACTTCTAGATTACTAACCAACCTACTGCTAGATTACTAAACAACCTATTGCAAGATTACTAAACAACCTACCGCTAGATTACTAACCAACCTATTGCTAGATTACTTAACAACCTATTGCTAGATTACTAACCAACCAACCTATTGCTAGATTACTAAACAACCTATTGGTAGATTACTATAAAACCTATTGCTAGATTATTAAACAACCTACTGCTAAATTACTAAAAAATGTACTACTAGATTACTAAACAACCTATTGCTATATTACTAAACAACCTATTGCTATATTACTAAACAACCTACCGCTAGATTACTAAACAACTTACTGATAGATTACTAACTATCATATTGCTAGATTACTAAACAACCTATTGCTAGATTACTAAACTACATATTGCTAGATTACTAACCAACCTACTGCTAGATTATTAACAAATCTAATGCTAGATTTCTAACCAACCTGTTGCTAGATTACTAACCAACCTATTGCGAGATTATTAAACAACCTAATGCTAGATTACTACCCAACCTACTTCTAGATTTCTAACCAACCTACTTCAAGATTACTAACCAACCTACTGCTAGATTACTAAACAACCTATTGCAAGATTACTTAACAACCTATTGCTAGATTACTAACCAACCAACCTATTGCTAGATTACTAAACAACCTATTGGTAGATTACTATAAAACCTATTGCTAGATTATTAAACAACCTACTGCTAAATTACTAAAAAATGTACTACTAGATTACTAAAAAACCTATTGCTATATTACTAAACAACCTATTGCTATATTACTAAACAACCTACCGCTAGATTACTAAACAACCTACTGATAGATTACTAACCATCATATTGCTAGATTACTAAACAACCTATTGCTAGATTACTAAACTACATATTGCTAGATTACTAACCAACCTCTACTGCTAGATTGCTAATTAACCTATTGCTAGATTACAAACCAACCTATTGTTAGATTACTAACCAACCTATTGCTAGATTATTAAACAACCTAATGCTAGATTACTACCCAACCTACTTCTAGATTTCTAACCAACCTACTTCAAGATTACTAACCAACCTACTGCTAGATTACTAACCAACCTATTGCTAGATTACTTAACAACCTATTGCTAGATTACTAACCAACCAACCTATTGCTAGATTACTAAACAACCTATTGGTAGATTACTATAAAACCTATTGCTAGATTATTAAACAACCTACTGCTAAATTACTAAAAAATGTACTACTAGATTACTAAAAAACCTATTGCTATATTACTAAACAACCTATTGCTATATTACTAAACAACCTACCGCTAGATTACTAAACAACCTACTGATAGATTACTAACCATCATATTGCTAGATTACTAAACAACCTATTGCTAGATTACTAAACTACATATTGCTAGATTACTAACCAACCTCTACTGCTAGATTGCTAATTAACCTATTGCTAGATTACAAACCAACCTATTGTTAGATTACTAACCAACCTATTGCTAGATTATTATCCAACCTTTTGCTAGATTACTAACAGCCTACTGCTAGATTACTAACAAACCTACTGCTAGATTACTAACCAACCTATTGCTAGATTACTAACAACCTACTGCTAGATTACTAACCAACCTAATGCTAGATTACTAATTAACATATTGCTAGATTACTAACCAACCCATTGCTAGATCACTAACAACCTACTGCTAGATTACTAACCAACCTACTGCTAGATTACTAATTAACCTATTGCTAGTTTACTAACCAACCTTTTGCTAGATTACTAACCAATGTACTGCTAGATTACTAATTAACCTATAGCTAGATTACTAACGAACCTATTGCTAGATTACTAACAACCTACTGCAAGATTACTAACCAACCTACTGCTAGATTACTAATTAACCTATTGCTAGATTACTAAACCACATATTGCTAGAATACTAAACAACCTACTGCTAGATTACTAAACAACCTACTGCTAGATTGCTAAACAACCTATTGCTAGATTACTAAACAGCATATTAACAACCTATGGCTAGATTATTAACCAACCTACTGCTAGGTTACTAAAAAAAATATTGCTAGATTTATAAACAACCTATTGCTAGATTACTAACAAACCTATTGCTAGATTACTAATTAACCTATTCCTAGATTACTAAGCAACCTATTGCTATCTTACTAACTAACCTACTGCTAGATTACTAAACAACCTATTGTTAGATTACTAAACAACCTATTGTTAGATTACTAAGAAACCTACTGCTGGATTACTAATTAACCTATTGCTAGATTACTAACTAAACTATTGCTAGATTACTAAACAACCTATTGTTAGATTACTAAACAACCTATTGTTAGATTACTAAGAAACCTACTGCTAGATTACTAATTAACCTATTGCTAGATTACTAACCAACCTATTGCTAGATTACTAAAAAAATGTATTGCTAGATTACAAACAACCTACTGCTAGATTATTAACCAACCTACTGCTAGATTACTAACCAATCTATTGTTAGATTACTAACCTGACTATTGCTCGATTACTAACAAACCTACTGCTAGATTACTAACCAAACTATTGCTAGATTACTAATTAACATATTGGTAGATTACTAACCTGACTATTGCTAGATTACTAACTAACCTACTGCTAGATTGGTAGATTACTAACCAGACTATTGCGCAACTACTAACAAACCTACTGTTAGATTACTAAACAGCCAGCCTATTGCTGGATTACTAAACAACCTACTGCAAGATTACTAAGCAATTTACTACTATAATACAAACAACCTATTGCTAGATTACTAAACAACCTACTGCTAGATTACTAAACAACCTATTGCTAGATTACCAAACAACCTACTGCTAGACTACTAAGCAATATACTGCTAGATTACTAACCATTACTAACCTATTACTAGATTACTAAACAATCTATTGCTAGATTACTAACCAGCCTATTGCTAGATTACTAAAATACTTACTGCTAGATTACTAACCAACCTATTGCTAGATTACCAACAAATGTATTGCTAGATTACTAACCAACCTACTGCTAGATTACTAACCAACCTATTGCTAGAGTACTAACAAACCTACTGCTAGATTACTAACAACCTACTGCTAGATTACTAAACAACCTATTGTTAGATTACTAAGAAACCTACTGTTGGATTACTAATTAACCTATTGCTAGATTACTAACTAACCTATTGCTAGATTGCTAACCAATGTATTGCCAGATTACAAACAACCTACTGCTAGATTACTAACCAACCTAAAGCTAGATTACTAAACAACCTATTGCGAGATTACTAATTAACCTATTTCTAGATTACAAACCAACCTATTGCTAGATTACTAATTAACCTATTGGTAGATTACTAAACGACCTTATGCTGGATTACTAGCCAACCTACAACTAGATTAATAACCAACCTACTGCTAGATTACTAGCCATTCTACTACTATAATACACCAACCTATTGCTAGATTACTAAACAACCTATTGCTAGATAACTAACCAACCTATTGCTAGATTACTAACAACCTACTTCTAGATTACTAAACAACCTACTTCTAGATTACTACCCAAGCTACTGCTAGATTACTAACCAACCTATTGCAAGATTACTAAACAACCTACTTCTAGATTACTAACCAACCTACTGCTAGATTACTAACCAACCTTTTGCAAGATTACTAAACAACCTACTGCCAAAATACTAACCAACCTACTGCTAGATTACTAACCAACCTATTGCAAGATTACTTAACAACCTACTGCCAAAATACTAACCAACCTATTGCTAGATTACTAACCAACCTGTTGCTAGATTACTAACCAACCTATTGCGAGATTATTAAACAACCTAATGCTAGATTACTACCCAACCTACTTCTAGATTTCTAACGAACCTACTTCTAGATTACTAACCAACCTACTGCTAGATTACTAAACAACCTATTGCAAGATTACTAAACAACCTATTGCAAGATTACTAAACAACCAACTGCTAGATTACTAACTAACCTATTGCTAGATTACTTAACAACCTATTGCTAGATTACTAACCAATCTATTGCTAGATTACTAAACAACCTATTGGTAGATTACTTTAAAACCTATTGCTAGATTATTAAACAACCTACTGCTAGATTAGTAAAAATGTACTACTAGATTACTAAACAACCAATTGCTATATTACTAAACAACCTACCGCTAGATTACTAAACAACCTACTGATAGATTACTAACCATCATATTGCTAGATTACTAAACAACCTATTGCTAGATTACTAAACTACATATTGCTGGATTACTAACCAACCTCTACTGCTAGATTGCTAATTAACCTATTGCTAGATTACAAACCAACCTATTGTTAGATTACTAACCAACCTATTGCTAGATTATTATCCAACCTTTTGCTAGATTACTAACCAACCTATTGCTAGATTACTAACAACCTACTGCTAGATTACTAACCAACCTAATGCTAGATTACTAAATAACATATTGCTAGATTACTAACCAACCTATTGCTAGATTACTAACAACCTACTGCTAGATTACTAACCAATCTACTGCTAGATTACTAATTAACCTATTGCTAGATTACTAACCAACCTATTGCTAGATTACTAACAACCTACTGCAAGATTACTAACCAACCTACTGCTAGATTATTAATTAAGCTATTGCTAGATTACAAAACAACATATTGCTAGATTACTAAACAACCTACTGCTAGATTACTAAACAACCTATTGCTAGATTGCTAAACAACCTATTGCTAGATTACTAAACAGCATATTAACAACCTATGGCTAGATTACTAACCAACCTACTGCTAGGCTACTAAAAAACCTATTGCTAGATTTATAAACAACCTATTGCTAGATTACTAATTAGCATATTCCTAGATTACTAAACAACCTATTGCTATCTTACTAACCAACCTACTGCTAGATTACTAAACAACCTATTGTTAGATTACTAAACAACCTATTGTTAGATTACTAAACAACCTATTGTAAGATTACTAAGAAACCTACTGCTGGATTACTAATTAACCTATTGCTAGATTACTAACTAACATATTGCTAGATTACTAACCAACCTATTGCTAGATTACTAACCAATGTATTGCTAGATTACAAACAACCTACTGCTAGATTATTAACCAACGTACTGCTAGATTACTAAACAATCAATTGCTAGATTACTTACCAATCTATTGCTAGATTACTAACCAGACTATTGCTCGATTACTAACAAACCTACTGCTAGATTACTAACCAAACTATTGCTAGATTACTAATTAACATATTTGTAGATTACTAAACAACCTATTGCTAGATTACTAACCAACCTACTGCTAGATTGGTAAATTACTAACCAGACTATTGCGCAACTGCTAACAAAGCTACTGCTAGATTACTAAACAGCCAACCTATTGCTGGATTACTAAACAACCGACTGCAAGATTACTCAGCAATTTACTACTAGATTACTAAACAACCTACTGCTAGATTACTAAACAACCTATAGCTAGATTACTAAACAACCTACTGCTAGACTACTAAGCAATATACTGCTAGATTACTAACCAACCTATTACTAGATTACTAACCAACCTATTGCTAGATTACTAACCAACCTATTGCTAGATTACTAAAAAAAAATACTGCTAGATTACTGACCAACCTATTGCTAGATTACCAACAAATGTATTGGTAGATTACTTTAAAACCTATTGCTAGATTATTAAACAACCTACTGCTAGATTAGTAAAAATGTACTACTAGATTACTAAACAACCAATTGCTATATTACTAAACAACCTACCGCTAGATTACTAAACAACCTACTGATAGATTACTAACCATCATATTGCTAGATTACTAAACAACCTATTGCTAGATTACTAAACTACATATTGCTGGATTACTAACCAACCTCTACTGCTAGATTGCTAATTAACCTATTGCTAGATTACAAACCAACCTATTGTTAGATTACTAACCAACCTATTGCTAGATTATTATCCAACCTTTTGCTAGATTACTAACCAACCTATTGCTAGATTACTAACAACCTACTGCTAGATTACTAACCAACCTAATGCTAGATTACTAAATAACATATTGCTAGATTACTAACCAACCTATTGCTAGATTACTAACAACCTACTGCTAGATTACTAACCAATCTACTGCTAGATTACTAATTAACCTATTGCTAGATTACTAACCAACCTATTGCTAGATTACTAACAACCTACTGCAAGATTACTAACCAACCTACTGCTAGATTATTAATTAAGCTATTGCTAGATTACAAAACAGCATATTGCTAGATTACTAAACAACCTACTGCTAGATTACTAAACAACCTATTGCTAGATTGCTAAACAACCTATTGCTAGATTACTAAACAGCATATTAACAACCTATGGCTAGATTACTAACCAACCTACTGCTAGGCTACTAAAAAACCTATTGCTAGATTTATAAACAACCTATTGCTAGATTACTAATTAGCATATTCCTAGATTACTAAACAACCTATTGCTATCTTACTAACCAACCTACTGCTAGATTACTAAACAACCTATTGTTAGATTACTAAACAACCTATTGTTAGATTACTAAACAACCTATTGTAAGATTACTAAGAAACCTACTGCTGGATTACTAATTAACCTATTGCTAGATTACTAACTAACATATTGCTAGATTACTAACCAACCTATTGCTAGATTACTAACCAATGTATTGCTAGATTACAAACAACCTACTGCTAGATTATTAACCAACGTACTGCTAGATTACTAAACAATCAATTGCTAGATTACTTACCAATCTATTGCTAGATTACTAACCAGACTATTGCTCGATTACTAACAAACCTACTGCTAGATTATTAACCAACATACTGCTAGATTACTAAACAATCAATTGCTAGATTACTTACCAATCTATTGCTAGATTACTAACCAAACTATTGCTAGATTACTAATTAACATATACGTAGATTACTAAACAACCTATTGCTAGATTACTAACCAACCTACTGCTAGATTGGTAAATTACTAACCAGACTATTGCGCAACTGCTAACAAAGCTACTGCTAGATTACTAAACAGCCAACCTATTGCTGGATTACTAAACAACCGACTGCAAGATTACTAAGCAATTTACTACTAGATTACTAAACAACCTACTGCTAGATTACTAAACAACCTATAGCTAGATTACTAAACAACCTACTGCTAGACTACTAAGCAATATACTGCTAGATTACTAACCAACCTATTACTAGATTACTAACCAACCTATTGCTAGATTACTAACCAACCTATTGCTAGATTACTAAAAAAAACTACTGCTAGATTACTGACCAACCTATTGCTAGATTACCAACAAATTTATTGCTAGACTACTAACCAACCTACTGCTAGATTACTAATCAAACTATTGCTAGAGTACTAACAAACCTACTGCTAGATTACTAACAACCTACTGCTAGATTACTAAACAACCTATTGTTAGATTACTAAAAACCTACTGCTGGATTACTAATTAACCTATTGCTAGATTACTAACTAACCTATTGCTAGATTACTAACCAATGTATTGCTAGATTACAAACAATCTATTGCTAGATTACTAATTAACATATTGGTAGATTACTAAACAACCTATTGCTAGATTACTAACCAACCTACTGCTAGATTGGTAAATTACTAACCAGACTATTGTGCAACTACTAACAAAGCTACTGCTAGATTACTAAACAGCCAACCTATTGCTGGATTACTAAACAACGTACTGCAAGATTACTAAGCAATTTACTACTAGATTACTAAACAACCTACTGCTAGATTACTAAACAAACTATTGCTAGATTACTAACCAACCTATTGCTAGATTACCAACAAATGTATTGCTAGATTACTAACCAACCTACTGTTAGATTACTAACCAAACTATTGCTAGAGTACTAACAAACCTACTGCTAGATTACTAACAATCTACTGCTAGATTACTAAAAAACCTATTGTTAGATTACTAAGAAACCTACTGCTGGATTACTAATTAACCTATTGCTAGATTACTAACTAACCTATTGCTAGATTACTAACCAATGTATTGCTAGATTACAAACAACCTACTGCTAGATTATTAACCAACCTACTGCTAGATTACTAATTAACCTATTGCTAGATTACTAACCAACATATTGCTAAATTTCTAACCAACCTATTTCTAGATTACTAAACAACCTATTGCTAGATTACTAATTAACATATTTGTAGATTACTAAACAACCTATTGCTAGATTACTAACCAACCTACTGCTAGATTACTAAACAACCTTTTGCTAGATTACTAACCAATCTATTGCTAGATTACTAACCAGACTATTGCTCGATTACTAACAAACCTACTGCTAGATTACTAACCAACCTATTGCTAGAATACTAATTAAAATATTGGTAGATTACTAAACAACCTATTGCTAGATTACTAACCAACCTACTGCTAGATTGGTAGATTACTAACCAGACTATTGCGCAACTACTAACAAACCTACTGCTAGATTACTAAACAGCCAACCTATTGCTGGATTACTAAACAACCTACTGCAAGATTACTAAGCAATTTACTACTATATTACTAAATAACCTATTGCTAGATTACTAAACAACCTACTGCTAGATTACTAAACAATCGATTGCTAGATTACTAAAAATCTACTGCTAGACTACTAAGCAATATACTGCTAGATTACTAACCAACCTATTACTAGATTACTAAACAACCTGTTGCTAGATTACTAAACAACCTATTGCTAGATTACTAAACAGCATATTAACAACCTATGGCTAGATTACTAACCAACCTACTGCTAGAGTACTAATCAACCTATTGCTAGATTACTAACCAACCTATTGCTAGATTACTAACCAACCTACTGCTAGATTACTAAACAACCTATTGCTAGATTGCCAACAAATGTTTTGCTAGATTACTAACCAACCTACTGCTAGATTACTAGTAACCAACCTATTGCTAGAGTACTAACCAACCTACTGCTAGATTACTAACAACCTACTGCTAGATTACTAACCAACCTATTGCTAGATTACTAAACATATTGCTAGATTACTAACCAAGCTACTGCTAGATTACTAACAACCTACTGCTAGATTACTAAACCACCTATTGCTAGATTACTAAACAATCTATTGCTAGATTACTAAACAACCTATTGCTTGAGTACTAAACAACCTATTGCTTGACTACTATGCAACCTATTGGTAGATTACTAACCAACCTATTGATAGATCACTAACCTATCTATTGCTATATTTCTAACCAACCTACTGCTAGATTACTAATTAACCTATTGCAAGATTACTAACTAACCTATTGCAAGATTACTAACCAACCTATTGCTAGATTACTAAATAATGTATTGCTTGATTACTAACCAACCTATTGTTAGATTACTAAACAACCTATTGCTAGATTACTAACCAGCCTATTGCTAGATTACTAAACAACCTATTGTTAGGTTACTAAACAACCTATTACTAGATTACTAAACAACCTATTGCTAGATTACTAATTAGCCTTTTGGTAGATTACAAACCAACATATTGCTAGATTACTAAAACAACCTATTACTAGATTACTAAACCAACCTATTGGTAGATTACTAAACAATCTATTGCTATATTACTGAACAACCTATTGCTAGATTACTTAACAACCTATTGCTAGATTACTATACAACCTATTGCTAGACTACTATACAACCTATTGGTAGATTACCAACCAACCTATTGCTAGTTTACTAACCTATCTATTACTAGATTTCTATCCAACCTACTGCTAGATTAGTAACCAACCTACTGCTATATTACTAACAACCTACTGCTAGATTACTAACCAACCTATCGTTAGATTACTAACCAACCTACTGCTATATTACTAACAAATCTATTGCTAGATAACTAAGCAACCTATCGCTAGATTACTAACCAACCTATTGCTAGGTTACTAACAAATCTATTGCTAGATTACTAAGCAACCTATAGCTAGATTACTAAGAAACCTATTACTAGATTACTAACCAACCTATTGCTAGATTACTTAGCAACCTATTGCTAGATTACTAAACAACCTTTTGCTAGATTACTAAGCAACCTATTGCTAGATTATTTACCAACCTACTGATAGATTACTTAACAACCTTTTGCTAGATTACTAACCAATATATTGCTAGATTACTAAGAAACCTATTGCTAGATTACTAAGCAACCTATTGCTATATTACTAACCAACCTACTGCTAGATTACTAAGCAACCTACTGAACAACAAATTGATAAGCATTTATAAAAGTTTGGGAATTAAGTGGTTAATCTAAATCTATCATTTGATAATTATCAGCAGGCTAATTGCTGCAGATGAGTGATGGGCTTTTTCAAATGTTAACGCAATCACAAATAGACATTTTTGTTGTTTGTTGGTGCCACTCTTTGCATTACCGGTTAGGTGACAAAAAGCCCTATGCTTAATTTTTGCTGGTCCTGTTTTTTTGATCAACCTTAATAAGGATCAAGGTAATTAAGTTAAAAAATTGTGAATTTATCATAATTTTGCAATATATTTTAAACAAGGAGCAAAGTGTCATCTTATAAAATAGTTGATGGTTTAAAAATTAAATAATACATTTTTGTTTATTATTTATTATATAATTAAAGGGACACTGATCCCAATTTTTTTCTTTTGTGATTCAGATAGAGCATGGAATTTTAAGCAACTTTCTAATTTACTCCTATTATCAATTTTTCTTTGTTATCTTACTATCTTTATTTGAAAAAGAAGGCATCTAATCTTTTTTTGGGTTTAGAACTCTTGACAGCACGTTTTTATTGGTGGATGAATTTATCCACCAATCAGCAAGATCAACCCAGGTTGTTCACCAAAAATGGGCTGGCATCTAAACTTACATTCTTGCAATAAAGATACCAAGAGAATTAAGAACATTTGATAATAGCAGTAAATTAGAAAGTTGCTTAAAATTTCATGCTCTATCTGAATCACAAAAGAAAAAAAATGGGTTCAGTGTCCCTTTAAGCAGGCTACCAAGTAACCTCTCACATTTATACCCATCATAGGTAGTCTTATTAATTACATATGAGATTGCTCCATAAAAGAATGTATACACAGTACGGGGCACTGCTGATTTGCCGGACTAACAAGAGGCTGACAGATAACAACTAAAATGACCAAAGCAGAACCAGACATGACCGAACTAATGAAACAAAAATGCCCAAAACTCATCCTTTACATTAGCTATTGGCAAGTGCCCAGGATTCTGGCTAAATAAGCAATGAAAATGAATACTGCGCACACATCCTGTTATCACACCTGATGAAGAAGCGGAAGTGCTTCTGATTACAGGAATATAAAAAAAATTATTATCATTAATATGATTGAAATCTGCGGCAGACACATTATGTCAGTCTATGCAAATGATGCCGATTTGTTACCACTACAACTCTATCAGGAAGAAAGGATTGCTGATTGCACACACTTAGGAAAATTTTCATACAATTTGCCAACCCTTTTATAAAGTTTAGTTGATTTTATTAATATTGAAATTTCCATGAAACTATTATGAGGTTTAGCAATTCAGTCAGATCATTAAACCTGTCCTTACACTTCCCTAACAGGCCAGAGTTTCAGGATATCGGCACAGGTGAAATAATCAGCTAAATAGTAAACAACCTGCTCTCATCCAAGGGATCCTGAAAATCTGGCCTGTTGGGGAGGCTTGAAGACAAGTTAAGAAAACAGTGAGTTAGATATTGTTTATTTCTTTTGTATTATGTTCTGACTGTTAAAGGGACATTAAAGGGACAGTCAACACCAGAATTTTTGTTGTTTCAAAAGTTAGATAATCCCTTTATTACCCATTCCCCAGTTTTGCATAACCTAAACCAACACAGTTATAATAATACACGTTTTACCTCTGTAATTACCTTGTATCTAAGCTTCTGCTGACTGCCCCCTTTTTTCAGTTCTTTTGACAGATTTGCATTTTAGCCAATAAGTGCTCACTCCTAGGTCACTTCACGTGCATGAGCTCAATGTTATCTATATGAAACACATGAACTAATGCCCTCTAAAGGTCAAAATGTATTTAGATCAGAGGCAGTCTTCAAGGTCTAATAAATTAGCATATGAACCTCCTAATTTTAGCTTTCAACTATGAATACCAAGAGAACAAAGCAAAATTGGGAAGTTGTTTAAAATTACATGCCCTATTTAAATCATAAAAGTTTTTTTTGGACTTGACTGTCCCTTTAAGAATTAATATGAAATACCACTTTCTTTTAAACTCTTTTTAAAACTGGCTATTAAAGGGCAGAAAACCCCCCAAATAATTCCCGAATCAGATAGGGCAAATTATTTTACATAACTTTACAGTCTCTAAAATTTGCTTTCTCCTGGTATCTATTATCGAAGATGTTGAAATACACTACTGGGAGCTAGCTAAACACATCTGTTGAGCTAATGACAAGAGGCAAACATATACAGCAACCAATCAGCAACTAGGTCCAAGCAGTGCGTTACTGCTCCTAAACCTATCTAGGTATGCTTTTCAACAAAAGATACAAAGAGAATGAAGCAAATTAGATCATGGGAGTGCACTGGAAAGTTGTGCAAAATGTTATGCTCTGTCTGAACTATGAAAGTTTAATTTTAGCTGTCCTTTAACTACAATTGCTTGATACTGTGCTATCTAACACACCTTAAAGGGATATGAAACCCAATTTTTTTTCTTCCATGATTCAGATAAAGCAGCCATTTTAAATAACTTTCTAATTTACACCTATTAGCAATTTTTCTTCGTTCTCTTGGTATCTTTACTTGAAAAAGCAGGAATGTAAGCTTAGGAGCCGGTTCATTTTTGGTTCAGCATCTGGCTAAATGTAGCCACCAATCAGCAAGCACTACCCAGGGTGCTGAACAAGAAAATTGTCCGTCTCCTAAGCGTACATTCCTGCTTTTTCGAATAAAGATACCAAGAGAATGAAGAAAAATTGATAATAAGGCCTAATAAAAGGGCTACGAGAGGTTGATAAGAAAAACTGGCTGAGTTTTTAGAGAAGGGCTATAGGGATAAGATATGACATGGGGGTAAGAAAGGTGTATGTGTGCTTGTGTGTATGTACATTAAGTATTATATGTAGAATTAAACTACAACAAAAAATGTGCAGCAAAGAAATAAACTAAAATTAGACGTGTGCACCACGAAAAAAATTGTTTCGTTTCGTTTTCATTAGTTAAATAAATAATTTCATTTCGGAAGATTAGTTAAGTTAAATAAATAATTTTGTTTTAGCAAATTAGTTATGTTAAGTTAAATCATTTTTCGGATCCATTCGTTATTTTTTATCCATTCTTTATTTATATTCATTGTTATATTCTAAAGTTGAGAATAGAATAATGAATATGAATAAAGAATGGATCCGAAATAACAAATAAATCTGAAAACTGATTTAACAACATAAAGAATATGCCAAAATGAAATTATCTAAACCGCTGTCCCCCCACATCGCCAAAACTAAATAAAAAAACTATAAACCTCTAAGCCGCGCCCCCCCCCCACATCGCCAACACTAAATAAAAACATATTAACCTCTAAACTGCTGTCCCCTCACATCACCAACACTAAATAAACCTATTAACCTCTAATTACAATTACAAAAAATAATAAACACTAGAATTACAAAAAATAATAAAACCTAACATTACAAAATAATTAAAACTACAATTACAAAAAAAAAATAAACACTAAAATTACAAAAAATAAAACAACTACCATTACAAAAAATAACAAACTAGCGGCCAGATTACGAGTTTTGCGTTATGAGTGGCTTGGTAATAACTTGCAAGTTATTTCCACCGCTCACCTTTAATAGCGCTGCTATTACAGGTTTTCCAAAAACCGGTGTTTGCGGGCAATATGTCAGCATTGAGCTCCATACCGCATACAAATACCAGCGCTGCTTTGAGCTGGTTTGATGTGCTCATGCACGATTTCCCCATAGACATCAATGGGGAGAGCCGGCTAAAAAAAGCCTAACACCTGCTCCATAACGCAGCCCTATTGATTCCTATGGGGAAAGAAAATTTATGTTTAAACCTAACATCCTAACATAAACCCTGAGTCTAAACACCCCTAATCTGCCACCCCAACATCGCGACACCTACATTACACTTATTAACCCCTAATATGCCGCCCTGATATCGCCGACACCTACATTACACTTATTAACCCCTAATCTGCCACCCCAACATCGCGACACCTAGATTACATTTATTAACCCCTAATCTGCTGCCCCGATATCGCCGACACTTACCTACACTTATTTTTTATTTCGTGTAATTTAGTGTTTATTATTTTTTGTAATTTAGATAAATGGTTTTTATTTAATTTAATTTACTTAATTTTAGTGTAATGGTAGGTTTTAGTGTAAGACAGGTTAGGTTTTATTTTACAGGTAACTTTGTATTTATTTTAACTAGGTAGTTAGTAAATAGTTAATAACCATTTACTAACTATTCTACCTAGATAAAATAAATACAAACTTGCCTATAAAATAAATATAAATCCTAAAATGGCTACAATGTAACTATTAGTTATATTGTAGCTAGCTTAGGTTTTATTTTACAGGTAAGTATTTAGTTTTAAATAGGAATAATTTATTTAATTGTAATTTTTATTTGGAATTATTTTAATTATGTTAAAGTTAGTGGGTGTTAGGGTTAGTGGCGGCGACATTAGGGGCAGCAGATTAGGGGTTAATAAGTGTAGTTAGCTGGGGGCAGCAGATTAGGGGTTAATAACAGTAATGTAGGTTGCGGCGATGTTAGGGACAACAGATTAGGGGTTAATAAGTGTATGTAGGTGGTGACAACATTGGGGGCAGCAGATTAGGGGTTAATAATATTTAACTAGTGTTTGCGATGCGGGAGTACAGCGGTTTAGGGGTTAATATGTTTATTATAGTGGTGGTGATGTCTGGAGCGGCAGATTAGGGGTTATTAATTTTATTTTAGTGTTTGCGATGCGGGAGGGCCTCGGTTTAGGGGTTAATAGGTAGTTTATGGGTGTTAGTTTACTTTGTAACACTTTAGTTATGAGTTTTATTCTACAGCATTGAAACGTAAAACTCATAACTACTGACTTTCAGGTGGCGGTACAGATCTTGTAGTTATAGGCTGTACCGCTCACATTTTTGCCGGACAGGCAAACTCATAATACCGGCGCTGTGGAAGTCCCATTGAAAAATTACTTTTTGAAAGGTGCGGTAGTTACGTTGCGTGACGGCCAAAAAAGTGTGCGGTACAGCTATACCTACAAGACTCGTAATAGCAGCGGTAGTGAAAAAGCAGCGTTATGAAGCATTTTCACTCATAATGCACAACTCGTAATCCAAAATAATAAAAAATATTCCTATTCTAATACCCCCGTTTTAAAAAAAAAAAAACACCCAAAAATAAAAAAAAACCTAATCTATAATAAACTACCAATAGCCCTTAAAAGGGCCTTTTGTAGGGCATTGCCCTAAAGTTAACAGCTCTTTTGACAATAAATTAAAACAAATACCCCCTAACATTACAATCCCCCAAATTAAATGTTGTGTATCATATCTCCTATGCTGTGGACAGTTAGGGACAGATATAAATAATCTCATGCACATATCAACCAATCACCATGAAGTATGTAGGGGAGTGTCAGAGCTATACATTCTCTGGTCTCCAAATTAAAATAAATTACAGGAAAAGCAAGCAAATCAGTAATAAAAGAGCATTGTAATTTTCATTGTGCATAATTGAACATTCCTTTCATGTGCTGAAGTGTATTAAATTTTTAACAGCTCCTTTACCTTTATTTTGTCATTTGTAAAAGCTTATTGTTCCTGTTGAAACCATCATCTCTAATGAAAATATCAATACTGCAGTAACAAAAGTATGTAAACAAGAGGAAGGAGCAGAAGTCAACCTGCCAGGGAGGTGGGATAAATAAATTAAATTGTTTGAGGACACTGTCCCTTTAAGCCCTGTATGATCAAAACATCCAGCATACATTGCTGTAATGTATAATGAGTTCCTACGTTCTTTAGCAGCTAAACTATTAAAAGGACATAAAACCCAAAGTTTTTCTTTAATGATTCAGATAGAACAGACAATACTAAACTACTTTCCAATTTACTTCTTTTAACAATGTTTCTTCGGTTTCTTGTTATCCTTTGTTGAAAAGCACGGATGTAAGCTTAGAAGTGTGCACATGTCTGCAGTACTACATGGCAACAGTTTTGTAACAATGTTATACATTAGCAAGAACACTATTTCTTGTCATGTAGCGCTCCATAAAAGTGCACATTACCTATCGAGATATCTCTTCAACAAAGAATTACGCAAATGGGATAATAAAAGTAAATAAGAAATGTTTTGAAACTATATTCTCTAACTGAATCATGAATCATGGATTTTATGTCCCTTTAAATATGTTTGTGAACTTAACAATAAGTGACTTGCAGTAACTGCAGGAAAAGCTAATTTGTATGCGGGAGTTCGCGGCTCTGTACTACTTGATGTATATAGGGAACACGCTGCTGTTCATTTGCCTGACTCTTGCCCTGTTATTAGATAAATAAACCTCTTCTCCTTAGATGCCCTCAGACAAAACTCTCTGTAGTGTATAAAAGTAATAAGTAGCTGTGTATAGGCCACTCTTACTACACAAGGATCCAATAGACGAAGTACAGAAAATCTAACTAACTCTCTCTAGTACCAGGACAGTGTAATAAACTAATAAAATAGTCTGATTAGTTAGAGCATGATATTAGTGCACAAGATGCTTGCTGGTAACTATGGTATAGATTACAAGTGGAGCACATAAATGGTAGTACTGTTGTGCTCTGATACAGCTTAAAGGGATGTGAAACCCAATTTTCTTCTTTCATGAGTCAGATACAGCAGCAACTTTCTAATTTACTCCTATTATCAAATTGTCTTTGTTCTCTTGGTATCTTTATTTAAAAAGCAGGAATACGAGCTTAGGAGCCAGGTGCAGCACCTGGGAAGTGCTTGCTGATTGGTGGCTAAATGTAATTAGTGTTTTCTGGACATCCCTTTATGTGACTTTGCTGTTTTACTAGGTAGCCTCCAGACTGTACGTTGCTTCTATTGACTAAAAGAAAGAAAGAACTGTTGTGTGAGGCCAGGAGAGAGATCGCCAGAGGAGTTATAACCTAAGTGAGCTATTTTAAGCAATGCTAATTGGCAGGCTTTGGGAAGTGATATTGCCACCATTATTTATTTACAGTTGCCTCTTTGTAGCACTCGATGTCAGCGGCACTAAAGGTGAATATAATGACAGCCTTGGGGATTGGCTTAAGCAATCAGCTGAACAAGCTGACATATTGCAGACACCTTATGACATATTGCAGACACGTTGTGACATATTGCAGACACGTTGTGACATATTGCAGACACGTTATGACATATTGCAGACACCTTATGACATATTGCAGACACGTTATGACATATTGCAGACACCTTATGACATATTGCAGACACGTTATGACATATTGCAGACACCTTATGACATATTGCAGACACGTTATGACATATTGCAGACACCTTATGACATATTGCAGACACGTTATGACATATTGCAGACACGTTATGACATATTGCAGACACGTTATGACATATTGCAGACACGTTGTGACATATTGCAGACACGTTATGACATATTGCAGACACCTTATGACATATTGCAGACACCTTATGACATATTGCAGACACGTTATGACATATTGCAGACACGTTATGACATATTGCAGACACCTTATGACATATTGCAGACACGTTATGACATATTGCAGACACCTTATGACATATTGCAGACACGTTATGACATATTGCAGACACGTTATGACATATTGCAGACACCTTATGACATATTGCAGACACCTTATGACATATTGCAGACACGTTATGACATATTGCAGACACGTTATGACATATTGCAGACACCTTATGACATATTGCAGACACGTTATGACATATTGCAGACACCTTATGACATATTGCAGACACCTTATGACATATTGCAGACACGTTATGACATATTGCAGACACGTTATGACATATTGCAGACACCTTATGACATATTGCAGACACCTTATGACATATTGCAGACACGTTATGACATATTGCAGACACCTTATGACATATTGCAGACACCTTATGACATATTGCAGACACGTTATGACATATTGCAGACACGTTATGACATATTGCAGACACCTTATGACATATTGCAGACACGTTATGACATATTGGGTTAAAGCCAGGTGCTTTGTGTGAAAATTATAGGATGAAAATCTATATGGTCTTTTACTAGCTGAAAAAAAATCTCCAATAGTCAAATGATTTAATTATCCAAGAGTCAATCTCTGATCTTTAGATTTTTTCAGTTCATTTCTATCTCTCACTCAGCATTTATTTGCTTCATTTTTTATTCTTTCCTTTATCTGTTTCTCCGTTTGTTCTCTACTCACCGCTTGTTACTATCTCTTTATTTCTAAACTCTCATACTGTCATCTTCTTTACTTACACATAAAACTCTCATACTGTCATCTTCTTTACTTACACATAGACCTCTCATTCTCTTTTCTCTGCCTAGCTTATGTCTATTTATCTTTATTTGTGCACCTCTCATTCTCTTTTCTCTGCCTAGCTTATGTCTATCTATCTTTATTTGTGCACCTCTCATTCTCTTTTCTCTGCCTAGCTTATGTCTATCTATCTTTATTTGTGCACCTCTCATTCTCTTTTCTCTGCCTAGCTTATGTCTATCTATCTTTATTTGTGCACCTCTCATTCTCTTTTCTCTGACTAGCTTATGTCTATTTGTCTTTATTTGTGCACCTCTCATTCTCTTTTCTCTGACTAGCTTATGTCTATTTGTCTTTATTTGTGCACCTCTCATTCTCTTTTCTTTGACTAGCTTATGTCTATCTATCTTTATGCATGCACCTCTCATTCTCTTTTCTCTGCCTAGCTTATGTCTATCTCTTTATTTGTGCACCTCTCATTCTCTTTTCTCTGCCTAGCTTATGTCTATCTCTTTATTCATGCACCTCTCATTCTCTTTTCTCTGCCTAGCTTATGTCTATCTCTTTATTCATGCACCTCTCATTCTCTTTTCTCTGACTAGCTTATGTCTATTTATCTTTATTTGTGCACCTCTCATTCTCTTTTCTCTGACTAGCTTATGTCTATTTATCTTTATTTATGCACCTCTCATTCTCTTTTCTCTTACTAGCTTATGTCTATTTATCTTTATTTGTGCACCTCTCATTCTCTTTTCTCTGACTAGCTTATGTCTATTTATCTTTATTTGTGCACCTCTCATTCTCTTTTCTCTGACTAGCTTATGTCTATCTATCTTTATTTGTGCACCTCTCATTCTCTTTTCTTTGACTAGCTTATGTCTATCTCTCTTTATTTGTGTACCTCTCATTCTCTTTTCTCTGCCTAGCTTATGTCTATCTCTTTATTTGTGCACCTCTCATTCTCTTTTCTCTGCCTAGCTTATGTCTATCTCTTTATTCATGCACCTCTCATTCTCTTTTCTCTGCCTAGCTTATGTCTATCTTTATTTGTGCACCTCTCATTCTCTTTTCTCTGCCTAGCTTATGTCTATCTCTCTTTATGCATGCACCTCTCATTCTCTTTTCTCTGCCTAGCTTATGTCTATCTATCTTTATTTGTGCACCTCTCATTCTCTTTTCTCTGCCTAGCTTATGTCTATCTCTCTTTATGCATGCACCTCTCATTCTCTTTTCTCTGACTAGCTTATGTCTATCTATCTTTATTTGTGCACCTCTCATTCTCTTTTCTCTGCCTAGCTTATGTCTATCTCTTTATTTGTGCACCTCTCATTCTCTTTTCTCTGCCTAGCTTATGTCTATCTCTTTATTCATTCACCTCTAGTTCTTTTTTTTCTCTGCCGAGCTTATGTCTATCTCTTTATTCATTTACCTCTTATTCTCTTTTCTCTGTCTAGCTTATGTCTATCTCTTTATTCATGCATCTCTCATTCTCTTTTCTATTCCTAGCTCATATCTATTTCTCTTTATTCATGCACTTCTTATTCAGGTAGATTACAAGTAATGGGCGCAAAGGGGGGCGAAACGAACGCAACAAAGTTTTCAAACAGCTGGCTTGCGTGTGTGATATACCTATTAAAAACTAAATACATATTTACCTGTGAAATAAAAAACCCAAGCTAGCTACAATATAATAGTTATATTGTAACTTGCTTAGGTTTTATTTTTATTTCACAGGTAAGTTTGTATTTATTTTAACTAGGCTGCCTTACACTAAAACCTAACATTACAAAAAAACAAAAAACACTAAAATTACAGAAAATAAAAAAAACTACCATTACAAAAAATATCCAACGAAATTATCTAAAACAATAAAAATTATTCCTATTCTAATACCCTTTTAAAAAATTTAAAAAAAAACACCCCACCCAAAAAAAAACTAATATATAATAAACTACCAAGGGCCCTTAAAAGGGCCTTTTGTAAAGCATTGCCCTAAAGAAATCAGCTCTTTTTCTACAAAAGAAAAACAAATACCCCTTAACAGTATACAAACCCCCAATCCCAAACTCACAAAATATACCTAAAGTAAAACCTAATCTACCCATTGCCCTGAAAAGGGGATTTGTATGGGCATTGCCCTTAAAAGGGCATTCAGCTCTTTTGCTGCCCATTAAAAATAAAAAATGGCTATTCTAAAAAGAAAAACCCACCCTAAAACGAAAAAAAAACATTACACAAAATAACAAACAAATTATCCAAAATAATAACTATTATTTCTATTCTAATGCCCATTAAAAAAAAAAACACCCCAAAATAAAAGAAACCTACTCTATAATAAACTACCAATAGCCCTTAAAAGGGCATTTTGTAGGGCATTGCCCTAAATAAATCAGCTATTTTTCGAAACAAAAATACAAATCCCACTAACATTACAAACCCACAAAATAAAAAAACTATCTAAAAAAACCTAATCTACCCATTGTTGCCCTGAAAAGGGCATTTGTATGGGCATTTAGCTTAAAAGGGCATTTAGCTCTTTTAGGAAATGCCCAACCTCTGAGCTAAAAAAAAACACCCAAAAATCCTTAAAAAAAAACCTAACACTACTGAAATCCTTATTTTCACACACAAATTTGACAAGGGCACTATTAAGGCAAACTCTCTTATTCTAAGTTGATTTGGTGGCGAATATTCCACTGGTTATATCATCAAAATCTGGGGGTCGATCCGATATAAAGCGTCGCCCGCAAAAGCCGGCGACGCCAATATTTGCGCGGATTTGGTATCACATATACGGCGTAACCTAGAAGTTACGCGCGTATATTTCTGCCGTCGCCCGCAGTTTTTTGGGCCATAGGCAGGTATACCAAACCCGCGCAGTTTGGTATCCAATATGCAGCGTAAGGAGTTACGTGGCGAAAATGGAGAAAACTTACTCCATTTTCACCTCGCCACAAAAAGCAGCCGTAAGAAGCCTTACGCTGACTATTGGAGCCCCGTAACTCCATAAACTAACTAGAAAATAAACCTAACACCTAACGCATGCGCAATGTCTATCTCCCTGTCAACCGCGATCTGCTAAAATAAACCTAACACCTAACGCATGCGCAATGTCTATCTACCTGTCAACCGCGATCCCCCCCCCCCCCCCCCCGAAATCCCTAATAAAGTTATTACTCCCTAAACCGCCGCTCCCGGACCCCGCCGCCATCTACATAAACTAACCCCCTACTGTGAGCCTCTAAAACCGCCGCCATCTACCTTATCTATCCCCTAATCTGACCCCTTACACCGCCGCCACCTATATAAAAATGATTAACCCCTAATGTAAGCCCCTTACACCGCCGCCATCTCTATTAAAATGATTAACCCCTAATTTAATCTACCTACCCCGCCGCCAGCTATATTATCTATATTAACCCTAAGTATATTATAGTTAATATAGGTATTACATTATATATATTAACTATATTAACCCTAATTATATTAGGGTTAATATAGTTAATATAGTTACTATAGTATTTATATTAACTATATTAACTCTATCTAACCCTAACTAAATTTATATTAAATTAATCTAATTCATTTATAAACTAAAATGTTCCTATTTAAATCTAAATACTTACCTATAAAATAAACCCTAAGATAGCTACAATATAATTAATATTTACATTGTAGCTATGTTAGGGTTAATATTTATTTTACAGGTAAATTGTTAATTATTTTAACTAGGTATAATAGATATTAAATAGTTATTAACTATTTAATATCTACCTAGTTAAAATAATTACCCAATTACCTGTAAAATAAATCCTAACCTAAGTTACAAATACACCTACACTATCAATAAATTTAATAAACTACTAACATCTATCTAAAAATACAATTAAATTAACTAAACTAAATTACAAAAAAAACCAAACACTAAATTACAAAAAATAAAAAAAAGATTACAAGATATTTAAGCTAATTACACCTATTCTAAGCCCCCTAATAAAATAATAAACCCCCAAAATAAAAAAAATTCCCTGCCCTATTCTAAATTCAACAAATTTCAAAGCTCTTTACCTTACCAGCCCTTAAAAGGGCCTTTTGTGGGGCATGCCCCAAAGAATTCAGCTCTTTTGCATACAAGAAATACAATACCCCCCCCCATTACAACCCACCACCCACATACCCCTATTCTAAACCCACCCAAACCCCCCTTAAAAAAGCCTAACACTACCCCCCTGAAGATCTCCCTACCTTGTCTTCACCACACCGGGCCGAACTCCTGATCCGATCCGGGCGATGTCTTCCTCCAAGCGGCAAAGAAGAATTCTTCCTCCGGCGATGTCTTCCTCCAAGCGGCAAAGAAGAATTCTTCCTCCGGCGATGTCTTCCTCCAAGCGGCAAAGAAGAATTCTTCCTCCGGCGACGTCTTCCTCCAAGCGGCAGCAAAGTCTTCATTCTTCCGGCGGCATCTTCAATCTTCTTTCTTCGCTCCGCCGCCGCGGAGCATCCATCCCGGCCGACTGCTGAACTTGGAATGATGTACCTTTAAATGACGTCATCCAAGATGGCGTCCGCCGAATTCCGATTGGCTGATAGGATTCTATCAGCCAATCGGAATTAAGTTAAAAAAATCTGATTGGCTGATTGAATCAGCCAATCAGATTCAAGTTCAATCCGATTGGCTGATTGGATCAGCCAATCAGATTGAGCTCGCATTCTATTGGCTGTTCCGATCAGTCAATAGAATGCGAGCTCAATCTGATTGGCTGATCCAATCAGCCAATCGGATTGAACTTGAATCTGATTGGCTGATTCAATCAGCCAATCAGATTTTTTTAACTTAATTCCGATTGGCTGATAGAATCCTATCAGCCAATCGGAATTCGGCGGACGCCATCTTGGATGACGTCATTTAAAGGTACATCATTCCAAGTTCAGCAGTCGGCCGGGATGGATGCTCCGCGGCGGCGGAGCGAAGAAAGAAGATTGAAGATGCCGCCGGAAGAATGAAGACTTTGCTGCCGCTTGGAGGAAGACGTCGCCGGAGGAAGAATTCTTCTTTGCCGCTTGGAGGAAGACATCGCCGGAGGAAGAATTCTTCTTTGCCGCTTGGAGGAAGACATCGCCGGAGGAAGAATTCTTCTTTGCCGCTTGGAGGAAGACATCGCCCGGATCGGATCAGGAGTTCGGCCCGGTGTGGTGAAGACAAGGTAGGGAGATCTTCAGGGGGGTAGTGTTAGGCTTTTTTAAGGGGGGTTTGGGTGGGTTTAGAATAGGGGTATGTGGGTGGTGGGTTGTAATGGGGGGGGGGTATTGTATTTCTTGTATGCAAAAGAGCTGAATTCTTTGGGGCATGCCCCACAAAAGGCCCTTTTAAGGGCTGGTAAGGTAAAGAGCTTTGAAATTTGTTGAATTTAGAATAGGGCAGGGAATTTTTTTTATTTTGGGGGTTTATTATTTTATTAGGGGGCTTAGAATAGGTGTAATTAGCTTAAATATCTTGTAATCTTTTTTTTATTTTTTGTAATTTAGTGTTTGTTTTTTTTTGTAATTTAGTTTAGTTAATTTAATTGTATTTTTAGATAGATGTTAGTAGTTTATTAAATTTATTGATAGTGTAGGTGTATTTGTAACTTAGGTTAGGATTTATTTTACAGGTAATTGGGTAATTATTTTAACTAGGTAGATATTAAATAGTTAATAACTATTTAATATCTATTATACCTAGTTAAAATAATTAACAATTTACCTGTAAAATAAATATTAACCCTAACATAGCTACAATGTAATTATTAATTATATTGTAGCTATCTTAGGGTTTATTTTATAGGTAAGTATTTAGATTTAAATAGGAATATTTTAGTTTATAAATGAATTAGATTAATTTAATATAAATTTAGTTAGGGTTAGATAGAGTTAATATAGTTAATATAAATACTATAGTAACTATATTAACCCTAATATAATTAGGGTTAATATAGTTAATATATATAATGTAATACCTATATTAACTATAATATACTTAGGGTTAATATAGATAATATAGCTGGCGGCGGGGTAGGTAGATTAAATTAGGGGTTAATCATTTTAATAGAGATGGCGGCGGTGTAAGGGGCTTACATTAGGGGTTAATAATTTTAATATAGATGGCGGCGGTGTTAGGGGCTCACTTTAGGGGGTTATAGATATAATATAGCTGGCGGCGGGGTACGGGAGCGGCGGTTTAGGGGTTAATAATTTTATTAGGTTGCGGCGGGGTAAAGGAGCGGCGGTTTAGGGGTTAATAGCATTTTTATTGTTAGGATAGTGAGGGGGGATAGCGGATAGAGGGTTAGACGTGTCGGGCTATGTTAGGGAGGCGTGTTAGACAGTGCGGGCTATGTTAGGGAGGCGTGTTAGACAGTGCAGGTGTTTTAGACTTTAGTCAGGTTTTATAGGCGCCGGCAGATTCTAACGTGCCGCAAGTCACTGGCGACGCCAGAAATTTGTACTTGCGCAGATTTCTGGACATCGCTGGTTTGTGAGACTTACGGCACGTTAGCATCTGACGGCGACATATATGGGATAGCTCGAGTTGCGAGCTGAAACTGCGGGCGACGCCGGTTCCCTCGCTTGCGCCGCAAACTGCGATCGATATCGGATTGCGCCCCTGAGGAGAGGTGCTAGCATTAATTTAGATCATACACAATCTTTTGGAACGAAGTTCCACAAAAAGAAAATGCTTAGATAGCACTTTATGCCCAGACTAGTGTAGAGGTAGTAGTTTATAGTAATTAAAATATAGCTTTTATTCATTCCTTTTAAAAGATGGGTAGATAACATAAAAATAAAATCCCTATCAGAGACAAGTGTGCTAATATTTTGGTAGTGTCTCACTGATTTTGGTATCCGGCCTTCTTGTGTTTATGTTATGTTCCTGAGACACTCTAGTTTTTCTGGATAAAGTGCCGCTATATAACTTGTTTGCAACAAGTATTGGTCATAGTAGTAGTTGCTCATATAGGACTAGAGATTAAGGAATTGGTTATTTGCCTACCACTAATAGGGTATGTTAGTATTTAATAGTGTTCTTGTAGTCCTTTACTTCCAAGTAAATATATGTGACCTGTGTTAAGGTTTATATCATGACAGAATTGTTTCTGCTGTATCAAATTGATTCTATAAGTGGTTTCCAAGTGGTTTCTCAAATTTGGTTTATATTGAGGTTGTGATTTTGTGTCTTATAACATTAGTGAACTTACAAATAAATTCACTGGTTTTGTTCAAATGACATACACAAGTTACTATCAGGTGTTCTTATAAGTGTGATATAACATATATTTCTCACTGGTAGTTTTATAATATATACCTAAATAAGGTATATATCCTGTTATATTTCTTCACTTGTGATGAGGGTGTAGATACTTCAAAATTTAGTGAAATGAAATATGAGGTTGTATATTTCCTTCTCTGGTGTAATCCTTCAAAATTAAATGAATTGAAATATAAGGTTGTATTATTTCGTTCTCTGATATGGTATAAATTTGATAATGTTATTTCATAAGTGATTAATCACTACATATTAATTTTATCCTCATGTGAACGAAATTGCCAAATTGTATAGTATTCACTTGCTTGCTTGGCCTACTTCAACTATGTTTTTAATTACCATGCAACAGAAAATTCAGTGGATCTGTAGATATTTTATTTAACACTTGTAAATATATCTCTTTTAAATCAATTGACAGGTGTTCACTAAATATTTATTAAATTTGAATTCCACTCAAATTTGACTTGTCAGTCTCTACTCGTTGGCTGAATACTTAACAATACACGCCTGTTTAAATATGGAACCTATAGACAAAATTTCAACGCTGCACAATTAAATAAGTAATTGCAACCAACGTTTTTACACTGAATAAATATATATACAAGTGTCTAAAATAAACGAGCACTGACAATTTTCAGAAATTTAGCCAACACTGTATGTAAACACATGGTTGAAGTAGGGCCAATGAGCTATTAATATACCATCAATTCCTATAGTTATATTTAGAAGTATGCACTAGATAGTTAGAGCTAGTTATATGTAGAGTTATAGGCAACAAAACCCAGTGATAGATGTGTTACTAAGTAGAGACTGACAAGTCAAATTTGAGTGGAATTCAAATTTAGTAAATATTTAGTGAACACCCGTCAATTGATTTAAAAGAGATATATTTACAAAAATTCAATGAATTTATGTAGCATGGTAATTAAAAACATAGTTGAAGTAGGCCAAACGAGCAAGTGAACACTATACAATTTGGCAATTTCGTTCACATGAGGATAAAATTAATATGTAGTGATTAATCACTTATGAAATAACATTATCAAATTTATACCATATCAGAGAACGAAATAATACAACCTTATATTTCAATTCATTTCATTTTGAAGGATTACACCAGAGAAGGAAAAATACAACCTCATATTTCATTTCACTTAATTTTAGTATCTACACCCTCATCACAACTGAAGAAATATAATAGGATATATACCTTATTTAGGTATATATTATAAAACTACCAGTGAGAAATATATGTTATATCACACTTATAAGAACACCTGATAGTAACTTGTGTATGTCATTTGAACAAAACCAGTGAATTTATTTGTAAGTTCACTAATGTTATAAGACACAAAATCACAACCTCAATATAAACCAAATTTGAGAAACCACTTGGAAATCACTTATAGAATCAATTTGATACAGCAGAAACAATTCTGTCATGATATAAACCTTAACACAGGTCACATATATTTACTCGGAAGTAAATAACTACAAGAACACTATTAAATACTAACATACCCTATTTGTGGTAGGCAAATAACCAATTATTTAATCTCTAGTCCTATATGAGCAACTACTACTATGACCAATACTTGTAGCAAACAAGTTATATAGCGGTACTTTATCCAGAAAAACTAGAGAGTCTCAAGAACACAACATAAACACAAGAAGGCCGGATACCAAAATCAGTGAGACACTACCAAAATATTAGCACACTTGTCTCTGATAGGGATTTCATTTTTTTTTTAATGTTGTCTACCCATCTTTTAAAAGGAATCAATAAAAGCTATATTTTAATTACTATAAACTGCTACCTCTACACTAGTCTGGGCATAAAGTGCTATCTAAGCATTTTCCTTTTGTGGAACTTCATTCCAAAAGATTGACTACTGAAATCCTATTGGCTGTTCAAATTAGCCAATAGGATGAGAGCTTCTGAAATGCTATTGGCTGTTCAAATCAGCCAATAGAATTTCAGTAGCTCTCATCCTATTGGCTGATTTGAATAGCCAATAGGATTTCAGTAGCTCTCATCCTATTGGCCGATTTGAATTTCCAAAATCAAATCAGCCAGTAGGAATGCAAGGGACGCCATTTTGAAAAGGCTCCCTTGTATTGAAGATTCAGTATACGGCGGCGACCATATGAGGAGGATGCTCCGCGCCGGATGTCTTCAGGATGGACCCGCTCCACGCTGCCGGGATAAAGATAGAAGACGCTGCCGGGATGAAGATAGAAGACGCCACCTGGATAAATGAAGACCTCGCCGCCTGGGTGAAGACTTCTCGATGCCTGGATGTCCAGACTTCAGAAACTGTAAGTGGATCTTTGGGGGTTAGTGTTAGGATTTTTTAATCTTTTTTGGGTGGGTTTTTTTTTTTTAGTTTAGGGTTTGGGCTTTTCTTAAAAGAGCTAAATTCCCTTTTCAGGGCAATGCAAAAGAGCTAAATGCCCTTTTAAGGGCAATGCCCATACAAATGCCCTTTTCAGGGCAATGGGTAGCTTAGGTGTTTGTTAGAGATAGTTTTTTTTATTTTGGGGGTTGGTTGCGTGGTGGGTTTTACTGTTGGGGGGTATTTGTATTGTATAAGGTAAAAGAGCTGTTTAACTTAGGGCAATGCCCTACAAAAGGCCCTTTTAAGGGCCATTGGTAGTTTATTGTAGGCTAGGGTATTTTTTAATTTTGGGTGGGCTTTTTTATTTTTATAGGGCTATTAGATTAGGTGTAATTCTTTTTTATTTTTGATAATTTTATTTGTTATTTTTTTTGTAATTAGATACTTTGTCATTTTTAGTAGTGTTAGGATTTTTTTAATGTGTATTTTAATTTTCTTTAATTGGTAGTTTTTAAATGTGTATTTTAATTTTCTTTAATTGGTAGTTAGTTTAATTTTAGTTTAATAGTTATATTAGTTTAATTGTTAGTTTAAACTTAGTTTTTTTAATTTGACTGGTAATTTTTAATTTAATTTAAGATAGGAAAATTATAATTTTAAAATAAAGTTAGTGGGCATTAGGTTTAGGGGTTATTAGTTTAAATTAGTTTATTGCGATATGGGGGCTTTCGGTTTAGGGGTTAATAGTTGAATTTAGTATATTTTGTTGTGGGGGGCTTGTGGTTTAGGGGTTAATAGGTTTATTATAGTGGCGGCGGTGGCGGGGAGAGGGGGAATAGGGGTTAATAACTCTAGTATAGTGGGGGCAATGTGGGCCGACGGCAGATTAGAAGATAATAATATTTAAATAGTGTTCGCGATGTGGGAGGGCGGTGGTTTAGGGGTTAATAACTTTATTATAGTGGTGAAGATGTCGGGAAGCGACGGAATAGGGGTTAATGAATTTTATTAGTGGTGGCGATGTCAAGAGCGGCAGATTAGGGGTTAATAATAATATATTGTTTGTGATGCGGGAGGGCCTCGGTTTAGGGGTTAATAGGTAGTTTATGGGTGTTAGTGCACTTTGTAACACTTTAGTTATGAGTTTTATGTTACAGTTTTGTTGCGTAAAACTCATAACTACTGCTCTCAGATGGCAGTATGGAACTTGTCGTTATATAGTGTAACACAAGCTTTTTAGCCTCACCGCAAAACTCGTAATTGCAGCGCTATGGAAGTCCCACGACTTCCATAGCGAAGTTTTACGAGTGCGGGACTGACGTTGCGTTACAGGCTAAAAGGCTTGCGGTACAGCTATACCGACAAGACTTGTAATTGCTGCGTTGATGTTTTAACACCGAAATGACAATTTTTTCAGTGTTTAAACACGAACGCAAAACATGTAATCTAGGTGATTTTTTTTTTCTCTGCCTAGCTTATAATCTTATAATCTATCTCTCTTTATTCATCCACCTCTCATTCTCTTTTCCTTGCCTAGCTTATGTCTATCTCTCTTTATTCATCCACCTCTCATTCTCTTTTCTCTGCCTAGCTTATGTCTATCTCTCTTTATTCATCCACCTCTCATTCTCTTTTCCTTGCCTAGCTTATGTCTATCTCTCTTTATTCATCCACCTCTCATTCTCTTTCCTCTGCCTAGCTTATGTCTATCTCTCTTTATTCATCCACCTCTCATTCTCTTTTCTCTGCTTAACCTATGTCTATCTCTCTTTATTCATCCACCTCTCATTCTCTTTTCCTTGCCTAGCTTATGTCTATCTCTCTTTATTCATCCACCTCTCATTCTCTTTTCCTTGCCTAGCTTATGTCTATCTCTCTTTATTCATCCACCTCTCATTCTCTTTTCCTTGCCTAGCTTATGTCTATCTCTCTTTATTTATCCACCTCTCATTCTCTTTTCCTTGCCTAGCTTATGTCTATCTCTCTTTATTCATCCACCTCTCATTCTCTTTTCCTTGCCTAGCTTATGTCTGTCTCTCTTTATTCATCCACCTCTCATTCTCTTTTCCTTGCCTAGCTTATGTTTATCTCTCTTTATTCATCCACCTCTCATTCTCTTTCCTCTGCCTAGCTTATGTCTATCTCTCTTTATTCATCCACCTCTCATTCTCTTTTCTCTGCCTAGCTTATGTCTATCTCTCTTTATTCATCCACCTCTCATTCTCTTTTCCTTGCCTAGCTTATGTCTATCTCTCTTTATTCATCCACCTCTCATTCTCTTTTCTCTGCCTAGCTTATGTCTATCTCTCTTTATTCATCCACCTCTCATTCTCTTTTCCTTGCCTAGCTTATGTCTATCTCTCTTTATTCATCCACCTCTCATTCTCTTTTCCTTGCCTAGCTTATGTCTATCTCTCTTTATTCATCCACCTCTCATTCTCTTTTCCTTGCCTAGCTTATGTCTATCTCTCTTTATTCATCCACCTCTCATTCTCTTTTCTCTGCTTAACCTATGTCTATCTCTCTTTATTCATCCACCTCTCATTCTCTTTTCTCTGCCTAGCTTATGTCTATCTCACTTTATTCATCCACCTCTCATTCTCTTTTCCTTGCCTAGCTTATGTCTATCTCACTTTATTCATCCACCTCTCATTCTCTTTTCCTTGCCTAGCTTATGTCTATCTCACTTTTTTTTTTTTATCTTATTTTATTCCAATTCAAGATTACAGCTTTTTCCAAAACAATAATACATGTTTAACAATACTTCTTGTAAGAAAAGAAAGAAAAAGAAAAAACAAAAAATAACATTGTAATACAATAATTAAATGACAATGCAAGTACCAATAATACATATTTTGCTGTATCTAAATTGGATTTTTTTTTTTTCCCCATATTTTGTAATCTGTTCCCTGTATGGCCCCCGGCCATACTTCTATACCACAATAGACAAAAGCCTAAGAAAGAAAGGAAAAAAGAAGAAAGAGAAAAAAAAAGAGAGAAAAAAAAAAAAAAAAAAAGGGGGGTGTTGTAAGGAGTCCCCCTCTCTCCCCCCCTCTATCCTTGCCCAATCAACACTACCATATACCTAGCTCAATTAACTCTGTATTTCTAAAGGGATATATCAAGTAGTCAATTTCACTGGGTGTCATATCTTTAATGAAAGGGGACCATTTTATGAAAAGATTCCTGATTTCTTGTTCTTCATCTGGATTAGTATCTATTTGTTCCAGAATATATTGTTTCTTTAAATAATTTTTAATTTCAGTTATACTAGGGATAGATCTTAACTTCCATTTTCTAAAAATAAGGTACCTTCCAGCTAATATGGTCATGTTAACAATTTTTTTATTGATACCTAAATTGTCCCCTGTATGGAATAGAAAAATTACAGTTTTAAATGAAAAAATCACCGTAGTGGGGTTCACTATCTTGTTTAACCAATATTGAAGTTTCAGCCAAAAGTTCCCAACTTTTGGACAAGCCCATAACATGTGTCGAAGGTCTGCTGCTGGGAGAGAGCATTTTGGACAGCGATCAAAACTAGAGTTCTTATATTTGGCTCCCTTCTCTGGAGTAAAGTATGACATATATATTAATTTTAGATGGGATTCCCTCCATGTCGAGGAGAGAGTCACACGAGCAGCCTCTTGTATTGAATTATAAGGTAAGCGAGAATCAAGTGTTTGATTAATCACTAAAGCCCACTTATTGTAGATTCCCTCTAGATTTTTTAAGCCCTTGACTGATACCATGATTGAATATCCTGGGGTAATTGACATATTTCCAGTTTTGGCGATGGTAAGCCAATCGCCAACCCTTCTCAGGGACCAATCCCATTTATGGTCTTGAGTGAGTTTTAAGGCATAATGTTGTGCCTGTAAATATGCGAAGAAATTCTTCTGAGATAAATTAAATTCCATTCTTAGGGAATCAAATGATTTAATACATCGTCTCTCAAAATCTAGGATCTGATGTACATAATTAAGTCCTAATGCTTCCCATTCTAAATAAACTCTTGTTTGAAGTCCTGCTTGGAATTGTGGGTTACCCGTAAATGGGATATACCTGGAAACATGATGGTCCACTTCCAGTATCTTGCAGGTTCTCTTCCAGGCAAGAATTGGATTATATATCGACTTTAATTTCTTAATTTCAGGTGATATCATGTTGGTATCACAGTGTATGAGTGCCTGTGGTTGAAAGGGATATGTTATACTTTTCTCAAGTTCATAGTCTGTTACATAATTCCGCAATAATATCCAATCTATAACTGTTCGTGTCAAGAAAGCCTGGTTATAAGCCCGTATATCTGGCAGTGCAAGGCCACCAAATTTCACAGGCAGTGAAAGTTTAATAAGGGATATTCTGGGTTTTCTACTCTGCCATATAAATAATCTCAAAATAGAATTCAGATAATCAACATCTTTTTTCTTAAGAAAAAGAGGGATGTTTTGTAAAATGTAAAGCAGTTTAGGGAGAATCATCATTTTGTAAGCTGCTATCCGGCCAGATAAAGAAAGAGGAAGATTCTGCCAATTTTTAAGTATATCCTTAATTTTATTTAATAGGTGCGTAATATTAAGAGTATACCAAGTGTCTGGGGTGGATGAGATATTGATACCTAAGTAACAAAAGGAGGTCTGGGCTATAGAAAACGGTATATTTGCCAAGGAATCTATTGCGCGATTAATCCAGAATAATTCAGATTTTGCATTATTTACTTTATAGCCTGAAAAAGATCCAAACTGTTGTATTATAGATTCTAACTTAGGTATATTTGTTTTTGTATTGAACATATATATAAGGACATCGTCCGCATATAGAGCAATCTTTAACTCCTTTTTGCCTATCTTTATGCCTTCAAGTTGTTGTCTTATTGAAATGGCAAGAGGCTCAATAGATATATCAAACAATAACGGTGAGAGAGGGCATCCCTGCCTAGTACCTCACTGTAGTTGTATGTCTGGAGACAGATTCCCATTAACTACTAATTTCGTAGAAGCGCTTTGATATAAATTGGCTATGAACCTGGCGAAATTTTCCCTTATACCAAATGTATTTAACGTGAACAGAAGATGATCGTGGTGTATTGAATCGAATGCTTTTTCTGCATCAATAGATATTACTACCCTGTCAGGGATACCCTCTCCCACCATCATCCCCTGAGTCTTTAAGGATTCAAAATAATCAATAACAAGAAATAATTCCCGTATTTTAGCAGCTGAATTTCTGTTTTTTATGAAGCCTACTTGATCAGTGTTAATGATAAGCGGCAGAATAGTTTGTAATCTATGTGCTAGTATAGATGTTAAAATCTTATAATCTGTGTTGAGCAGTGCAATGGGTCTGTAGGATTCTTTCTTTGTTGATTCCTTTCCTAGTTTTAATATTAAAGAGGTATGAGATGCTGTAATATTAGCTGAGGGTTCTTTTCCCTGTATATATATGTCGTTAAATAGCCTAGTTAAATGTGATGTGATAGAAGGTTGTAATATTTGATAAAATTCATTAGGTAATGCGTCTGGACCTGATGCTTTATTGTGCGGAAGGTTTTGAATTGCCTCTTTCACTTCTATTTCAGTTATGGGGGCATATAAGTCTTTTAAAGTCTCTGAGTCTATTGAAGGAGGAGTAATTTTACTCCAAAATTCCTCTCGGTTTGACACTACCGAGGTTTGTGAGTAATAGAGATCGCTGTAGTACTCATGGAATACTTGTAAGAGTTCTTCAGATGTTTTAAAAATCTTACCTTCTATATTTATAGAATCTATCAGTTGGGAACCTTTCTCAATTTTTAAAAGATTTGCTAGTATTTTCCCTGTCTTATTACCATACCGGTACAATTTAGACTGGACCCTTGTGTCTTTTTGAGTTGTTTTATAAAGTAAAAAGGAATCTCTATTTTGTAGGGCTGCATTATACTTAACCCAGCTTCGGGAAGAATTTTCAGTTAAATGTAAGTTATAGGCGTTTGAGACTGCTCGTACTAACTCCCCCTCTCTTTGCTTAATTTTTCTAGTTCTTTTGACACAGTAGGCTAGGATTTCTCCCCTTAATACTGCCTTGGCCGTTTCCCAAAATAACATTGATCGGGGAATAAATTCCTGATTAAATTGGGTATAATCTTTAAATTTGGATTCCAGCCAGTTCTTAAATTTAAGATCTTTCACAAGATAAGTAGGGAATGAAAATCGCCTGGGACCTCCCATTGAATCACTAGCACTAAAGTCCAGACAGATGGGGGCATGATCTGATATAGCAATCGAAAATATCTGTGGATGAACTTGTTTTTTACATAATCTTTCGTCAAGTAAAAATATGTCTATCCTTGACAGCGATTTATGCGCTTTTGAGAGGCAAGTATAGTTACGAGTGTCAGGATTTTGTAGCCTCCATACATCCCTAACTTTCAGGTTAGTGAATAATCTAGAGAAAAGCTTTGATTCTAGTTTGTCCCTTTTTGTCTTCTTTAAAACAGTATCCTTTCTAAGCCTATCAAGCGGGCATTTAGGTGCCATGTTGAAATCCCCTCCCATAATGAGATAACCCTCGACACATGTCATAAGCTTAGCTTGTAAATTTTCCCAAAACAACAAATCAAAAACATTTGGGGCATATAAATTGCAAAGAGTATATAAAATGTTATCAATTTTTATTTTTACAATTAAGAATCTCCCTTCAGAGTCGGGATCTACCTGGATTATTTCATATTTAACATTTTTACCTATTAAAATAGCTACTCCCCCCTTTCTATTAATACCTGTGGAGAAGAGAACTTCTCCAACCCAGGAAGACTTAAGTTTGAGAATTTCTTCAGGTTTTAAGTGAGTTTCTTGGAGAAATGCCAGGGAGGTATTAATTTTCTTTAAGTATGCTATTATTGTTTTTCTTTTAATGGGGGATGTCAGGCCTCCAATGTTCCACGAAGTAAATTTAAGTTTATTAAACATGACTATTGACTATACAAGGTTAACTGTTTTATCATACAGGAGTAAGGGATAGGGAGGGGGTGAGAGGAATGAGAAAAAAAAAAGGGGAAAAGAAAGAAAAAAAAAAAAAAAAAGGGGACCTCGTGCCATCTTGGCTCTCTGGTACCCACTGTAAGCAGGGCTTCACCTTAATTTTAATTCTATTAGACATTGAATCATTTACATTTCTGATATTAAATAGATAATTTCTTAGTCCTCAGGGAACTTTTTGGCATAAAATCTTCCTGCCTCTGTGGCAGAATCAAAAAAATATGTCTGATTATCTGAGTATATTTTAAGCCTAGCTGGGTGTAAAATAGTTGCTCGTGTTCCCTTTTGAATAAATTTTGTGCATATTGGGGATATTTCCCTTCTCTTTGGCTGTCTCAAGTGAGTAATCTTGAAACAGGAGGATTTTATTGTCCCCTAAAAATATAGGTTGATGCTTACGAAATGATTGCATAAATGTAACCTTGTCTTGATAATTAAGAAATTTAACAATAATTGGCCTAGGTTTTGTATTATTTTTATTAGAGGAGATGGTACCTATTCTATGCACTCTTTCTATGAAAGTTTTAGGGAATTCTTCACTGATCTTTAAGAGCTGGGGAATTGTTAGTGTGAGTAATTTAAATAAGTCGTCATATTGTTTATCTTCTGGAACTCCAATTATTCTTAAGTTATTTCTACGTGTGCGGTTCTCTAGATACTCAATTTTATTTTGTAATTTAGATATAATGTTGGAGGATGTTTCAGATCTGATGTTATTCTCTATTGTAGCGTCTTCAAGATCTGAAACCCTTTGTTCTACTTCTGTGAGCCTAGCAGCAAATTGTTTAACTTCTACTGCAAGTTGCGCAATATCTAGTCTGATCTCGTTTTTCAAGATTTCCAATTTAGGTGTGAGGGCTTCCGATATTTTAGAAACTAATGCTTGGATGTCCATGTTTTCTGCTAATATTTGAATGTTGGTGTTAGGTGACTGTGTTTCGGCAGGAGGATCAAGAGTGCTTTTATTTCGCCTATCTCTCTGTCTAACCGCCATGGGGGGAGGTGGTGTTTTGAGGTGAAGATGTAAAAATGTATCCATATGATTATAATCATATGAATTGTGACCGGTGAAAAAGGTGAGTTGATATAGTGAGGAAGGCAGGAAAAAAGGAGGAATTCTGTATTTTAAAAAGGTGTGATATATGGGAGTTAAGCTCTATAAGGAAAGTGGTGGAGGAAAGTGAAAAGTGAGGCAGTGCAAGTGTCGTGAAAATACTATAATCAATTGGAAACGGTGATTATTGTGGGGATAGTCAGAGAAAGGAGAACCCTAGTTCAGCTTTAATTTATCTAGTAAGAAGCCTGCGGGAGAACCTTTATGATAAGGTTATATAGTTGTTATTCACACCTTGAAAAAAACTAATTTTTGTCAGGGAAGATAAGTTTAACTTTAAATTTCTAAGTATCAATATTGTAAAAGTCACCTTATTATACTTAGTTTAGACAGGATGGGATAGTACTGAATTTTTCTGGATTGTGCATATCAGATTATATTAGATCAGTGGCATTCTCAAGTACGGAATTATTGATTAACAATAAACTCTAACTGCTATGTGAGTTCTGAGTTATTTTAGAGGGTTACTTATCTGCCTTTATAACAAATTCCTTTTAGATTGTTCTGCCCTTATTACTATTCTTTATGTGACTAATTCAGGTAATTTCTGTATTTAGATTTTCACTCATAGATTAATACAAAGAATTTTGGGTACTAGTGCTTAATATTTCTTGTATAATGTGTACTTCTAAATAAACTATACACTATATATTCACGTCTCAAGATGACTTGTTTGTATCCCTCTATGTTTGGTATTTTGTATCTTTAAATTTATCTAAGGTATTTTCTCTTTCCCTTCCCTCTCCCGTCCTCGCCTGCTTCTCTCCCCTTTTAAGCAAGGGGAAATATTTATTTGCAAAGACAACAAGGTATAATGTTTCCCCCCAAACTGTACGTTAATTCAGGATGTGATTAGACAGAGTAAATATAATGTTAGTAATAATCTCTATTGGTTACATACATGTTTCAAAGAAGTAGAATCAATCATAAAAAACAGCACAGAAATTAATTAAGTTGCTATTACAAAGGTAACCAAATACCAGTTTATCAGGGGATCCAAGAACTCTGGGTTGTTGTTTTATATTTTTAACCTTATAGACCAGATTTTTAAAAGAACAAATATACATGCCATTATGTCATAATGTTATAGTAAGAGTAGGAGGGCTTGTTTTCAAAAGTTCAAATAACACAATTCTTGTTACTTTCTCCTCCTTTTATTGCCCAGATTTTTTTCTTTTAGTCCAGACTTAATGTCCGTTTTCCAATTTAACCGCCGCCAGCATCAGTCCAAGTATACTCTCTAATGAAGACTGCAACACTAATTAAATTGTAACAAAGTTATGCCAGAAGTTCAGCTCTACGCTATATGGCCCAGATTAGATTACACTGTTACCTTAAAGGCAGACCAGAGAATGTTCGAAGTTCAGTCACATATCAAATGAGTAGATTTTACTTTACCCTTTGTCGACAATCCCATCTGTGGAAATTAGCCTCCCCTCACACAGCTCCGATGGGAGGGGGAGCACAACTCTGACAGATAGACTCGAAAGTCCCGGAATGTCTCCAGCCAGACAAGCAGACCCGGTGGGTAATGAGGTAAGGGGAGCCGCCCTCCTGGTTGGACAGGTAGCGTAGCAGACAAAGTTGATCCGTGCCCCTCTCGCAGCACCGGTGGGAGGGGAACAACCGGATCAGTGGAAGATGGTGCTCGCAATTCTGTCACTCTCTCTCTTCGCCAAAAAATTCTGCGGCTCCTCTGATGATGGGTGTTGCCCAGCTGGGCGGTATCTGATCAACAAGCACCTCAGCCTCAGGGCTGTTTGACGAAGCTCAGACCATAAGATGATCACAAGTCATAGGGGACCCAGGTAAGAAACTCTTTCCTCTGCGACCCCTCCAATAACAGGTGTTGCCCGGCTGGTCAGCACATGATCGGGAGGCACCTCAGCCTCAGGGCTATTCGGCAGAGCTCAAATCGCAGGATGATCACAGTTCATAGGAGACCCAGGTAAAAAGCCTTTTCCTCCCCTCCTTTTAATCGGCCTCCAGCTCTTCTGCGTACAGGAGCGATATATGCTTCCACGTAGTGCTTATAACAGAAGGAAGTATAGGAGCCAGTTGATAGCTTATATGTGTACAATTAACGGCAGGAGGGAGGGAGTCTGTTCCTCTTCCCTTTGCGTTCAGATTTCAGCCATACTAAGTAGTATTATACAAGTGTCCGTATTATTGTTTTGTTCCGAGTTGTGTCTTTGTGGTAATGCTGCCGTCTGCAGCTTTAGTGCTTTGAAGTGGCACTAATTCGGGTTCCAGTAGCGATATATTGTGAGCTATGCAAGCCGCCCAGGTCAAAGTGTTGGGGCGCAGAGTTCCCGCCAGCAAGCTTGCAGGTAGGTAAGTCAGCACAGGTGTCTCACCTGACCTCACACCTGTGCTCCTCCTCCGGAAACCATGTCTATCTCACTTTATTCATCCACCTCTCATTCTCTTTTCCTTGCCTAGCTTATGTCTATCTCTCTTTATTCATCCACCTCTCATTCTCTTTTCCTTGCCTAGCTTATGTCTATCTCTCTTTATTCATCTACCTCTCATTCTCTTTTCCTTGCCTAGCTTATGTCTATCTCACTTTATTCATCCACCTCTCATTCTCTTTTCCTTGCCTAGCTTATGTCTATCTCTCTTTATTCATCCACCTCTCATTCTCTTTTCCTTGCCTAGCTTATGTCTATCTCTCTTTATTCATCCACCTCTCATTCTCTTTTCCTTGCCTAGCTTATGTCTGTCTCTCTTTATTCATCCACCTCTCATTCTCTTTTCCTTGCCTAGCTTATGTCTATCTCTCTTTATTCATCCACCTCTCATTCTCTTTTCCTTGCCTAGCTTATGTCTATCTCTCTTTATTCATCTACCTCTCATTCTCTTTTCCTTGCCTAGCTTATGTCTATCTCTCTTTATTTATCCACCTCTCATTCTCTTTTCCTTGCCTAGCTTATGTCTATCTCTCTTTATTCATCCACCTCTCATTCTCTTTTCCTTGCCTAGCTTATGTCTGTCTCTCTTTATTCATCCACCTCTCATTCTCTTTTCCTTGCCTAGCTTATGTCTATCTCTCTTTATTCATCCACCTCTCATTCTCTTTCCTCTGCCTAGCTTATGTCTATCTCTCTTTATTCATCCACCTCTCATTCTCTTTTCTCTGCCTAGCTTATGTCTATCTCTCTTTATTCATCCACCTCTCATTCTCTTTTCCTTGCCTAGCTTATGTCTATCTCTCTTTATTCATCCACCTCTCATTCTCTTTTCTCTGCCTAGCTTATGTCTCTCTCTCTTTATTCATCCACCTCTCATTCTCTTTTCCTTGCCTAGCTTATGTCTATCTCTCTTTATTCATCCACCTCTCATTCTCTTTTCCTTGCCTAGCTTATGTCTATCTCTCTTTATTCATCCACCTCTCATTCTCTTTTCCTTGCCTAGCTTATGTCTATCTCTTTTATTCATCCACCTCTCATTCTCTTTTCCTTGCCTAGCTTATGTCTATCTCTCTTTATTCATCCACCTCTCATTCTCTTTTCCTTGCCTAGCTTATGTCTATCTCTCTTTATTCATCCACCTCTCATTCTCTTTTCCTTGCCTAGCTTATGTCTATCTCTCTTTATTCATCCACTTCTCATTCTCTTTTCCTTGCCTAGCTTATGTCTGTCTCTCTTTATTCATCCACCTCTCATTCTCTTTTCCTTGCCTAGCTTATGTCTATCTCTCTTTATTCATCCACCTCTCATTCTCTTTCCTCTGCCTAGCTTATGTCTATCTCTCTTTATTCATCCACCTCTCATTCTCTTTTCTCTGCCTAGCTTATGTCTATCTCTCTTTATTCATCCACCTCTCATTCTCTTTTCCTTGCCTAGCTTATGTCTATCTCTCTTTATTCATCCACCTCTCATTCTCTTTTCCTTGCCTAGCTTATGTCTATCTCTCTTTATTCATCCACCTCTCATTCTCTTTTCCTTGCCTAGCTTATGTCTATCTCTCTTTATTCATCCACCTCTCATTCTCTTTTCCTTGCCTAGCTTATGTCTATCTCTCTTTATTCATCCACCTCTCATTCTCTTTTCCTTGCCTAGCTTATGTCTATCTCTCTTTATTTATCCACCTCTCATTCTCTTTTCCTTGCCTAGCTTATGTCTATCTCTCTTTATTCATCCACCTCTCATTCTCTTTTCCTTGCCTAGCTTATGTCTGTCTCTCTTTATTCATCCACCTCTCATTCTCTTTTCCTTGCCTAGCTTATGTCTATCTCTCTTTATTCATCCACCTCTCATTCTCTTTCCTCTGCCTAGCTTATGTCTATCTCTCTTTATTCATCCACCTTTCATTCTCTTTTCTCTGCCTAGCTTATGTCTATCTCTCTTTATTCATCCACCTCTCATTCTCTTTTCCTTGCCTAGCTTATGTCTATCTCTCTTTATTCATCCACCTCTCATTCTCTTTTCTCTGCCTAGCTTATGTCTCTCTCTCTTTATTCATCCACCTCTCATTCTCTTTTCCTTGCCTAGCTTATGTCTATCTCTCTTTATTCATCCACCTCTCATTCTCTTTTCCTTGCCTAGCTTATGTCTATCTCTCTTTATTCATCCACCTCTCATTCTCTTTTCCTTGCCTAGCTTATGTCTATCTCTTTTATTCATCCACCTCTCATTCTCTTTTCCTTGCCTAGCTTATGTCTATCTCTCTTTATTCATCCACCTCTCATTCTCTTTTCCTTGCCTAGCTTATGTCTATCTCTCTTTATTCATCCACCTCTCATTCTCTTTTCCTTGCCTAGCTTATGTCTATCTCTCTTTATTCATCCACTTCTCATTCTCTTTTCCTTGCCTAGCTTATGTCTGTCTCTCTTTATTCATCCACCTCTCATTCTCTTTTCCTTGCCTAGCTTATGTCTATCTCTCTTTATTCATCCACCTCTCATTCTCTTTTCTCTGCCTAGCTTATGTCTATCTCTCTTTATTCATCCACCTCTCATTCTCTTTTCTCTGCCTAGCTTATGTCTATCTCTCTTTATTCATCCACCTCTCATTCTCTTTTCCTTGCCTAGCTTATGTCTATCTCTCTTTATTCATCCACCTCTCATTCTCTTTTCTCTGCCTAGCTTATGTCTATCTCTCTTTATTCATCCACCTCTCATTCTCTTTTCCTTGCCTAGCTTATGTCTATCTCTCTTTATTCATCCACCTCTCATTCTCTTTTCCTTGCCTAGCTTATGTCTATCTCTCTTTATTCATCCACCTCTCATTCTCTTTTCCTTGCCTAGCTTATGTCTATCTCTCTTTATTCATCCACCTCTCATTCTCTTTTCCTTGCCTAGCTTATGTCTATCTCTCTTTATTCATCCACCTCTCATTCTCTTTTCCTTGCCTAGCTTATGTCTATCTCTCTTTATTCATCCACCTCTCATTCTCTTTTCTCTGCCTAGCTTATGTCTATCTCTCTTTATTCATCCACCTCTCATTCTCTTTTCCTTGCCTAGCTTATGTCTATCTCTCTTTATTCATCCACCTCTCATTCTCTTTTCCTTGCCTAGCTTATGTCTATCTCTCTTTATTCATCCACCTCTCATTCTCTTTTCCTTGCCTAGCTTATGTCTATCTCTCTTTATTCATCCACCTCTCATTCTCTTTTCTCTGCCTAGCTTATGTCTATCTCTCTTTATTCATCCACCTCTCATTCTCTTTTCCTTGCCTAGCTTATGTCTATCTCTCTTTATTCATCCACCTCTCATTCTCTTTCCTCTGCCTAGCTTATGTCTATCTCTCTTTATTCATCCACCTCTCATTCTCTTTTCTCTGCCTAGCTTATGTCTATCTCTCTTTATTCATCCACCTCTCATTCTCTTTTCCTTGCCTAGCTTATGTCTATCTCTCTTTATTCATCCACCTCTCATTCTCTTTTCCTCTGCCTAGCTTATGTCTATCTCTCTTTATTCATCCACCTCTCATTCTCTTTTCCTTGCCTAGCTTATGTCTATCTCTCTTTATTCATCCACCTCTCATTCTCTTTTCCTTGCCTAGCTTATGTCTATCTCTCTTTATTCATCCACCTCTCATTCTCTTTTCCTTGCCTAGCTTATGTCTATCTCTCTTTATTTATCCACCTCTCATTCTCTTTTCCTTGCCTAGCTTATGTCTATCTCTCTTTATTCATCCACCTCTCATTCTCTTTTCCTTGCCTGGCTTATGTCTATCTCTCTTTATTCATCCACCTCTCATTCTCTTTTCCTTGCCTAGCTTATGTCTATCTCTCTTTATTCATCCACCTCTCATTCTCTTTTCCTTGCCTAGCTTATGTCTATCTCTCTTTATTCATCCACCTCTCATTCTCTTTTCTCTGCCTAGCTTATGTCTATCTCTCTTTATTCATCCACCTCTCATTCTCTTTTCCTTGCCTAGCTTATGTCTATCTCTCTTTATTCATCCACCTCTCATTCTCTTTTCCTTGCCTAGCTTATGTCTATCTCTCTTTATTCATCCACCTCTCATTCTCTTTTCCTTGCCTAGCTTATGTCTATCTCTCTTTATTCATCCACCTCTCATTCTCTTTTCTCTGCCTAGCTTATGTCTATCTCTCTTTATTCATCCACCTCTCATTCTCTTTTCCTTGCCTAGCTTATGTCTATCTCTCTTTATTCATCCACCTCTCATTCTCTTTTCCTTGCCTAGCTTATGTCTGTCTCTCTTTATTCATCCACCTCTCATTCTCTTTTCCTTGCCTAGCTTATGTCTATCTCTCTTTATTCATCCACCTCTCATTCTCTTTTCCTTGCCTAGCTTATGTCTATCTCTCTTTATTCATCCACCTCTCATTCTCTTTTCCTTGCCTAGCTTATGTCTATCTGTCTTTATTCATCCACCTCTCATTCTCTTTTCCTTGCCTAGCTTATGTCTATCTCTCTTTATTCATCTACCTCTCATTCTCTTTTCCTTGCCTAGCTTATGTCTATCTCTCTTAATTCATCCACCTCTCATTCTCTTTTCCTTGCCTAGCTTATGTCTATCTCTCTTTATTCATCCACCTCTCATTCTCTTTTCCTTGCCTAGCTTATGTCTATCTCTCTTTATTCATCCACCTCTCATTCTCTTTTCCTTGCCTAGCTTATGTCTATCTCTCTTTATTCATCCACCTCTCATTCTCTTCCCTCTGCCTAACTTATAACTGTTTCTGTTTATCAATGCACCTCTTATTCTCCTTCTTCTGTCTAGTAGTTTACATTTGTTTTTATTCATGCACCTTGAATTCTTCGTAATCTGCCTAGCCCATAATTGTCCTTCTTTAAAAGTCAATCAGTGAGTCAAGCCATCTCTCTGATTCTTGTATACATGTCTCATTCTCATTTTCCTTTCTTCACTCTTTCAGGGAACTTATTTGTTTGACTAGTATGCATATCTTTTAATAGTGAGTATCAGCTGTATATTGGCATATTTAGCGACCAATTTCTGGAGTTGGGGAACACACAGTGATTCAAATTAAAAGACTCCTATACTGGTCTGTAGTTAACTAAAACTCCTTTGTGGCAATAATTTATACGTTACCACTCCAATATTTTACTCTGAACCATTAAACACTGTCTGTTACATATAAAACAATACTTTTTATTAGGAACAATTATTCTGAACCTAAATTGAAAACTCTATAGAATATTTAAAAAGAACACACATACATAGATATTATATAACTTTAACTTCTGTTCCCAGAAGGTTTGTAAAACCCCAATGTAAAAAAACTTCAGTTTTTTATATTGTTTTGTGTGTTTTAGATCTATGTAATTTTAATGTTTCTTTTTCTGATTCAAACATCCGCACTTCTTATTAGCTGCTTTGATTTAGAAAGAAAAAAAAGGGTAAAGTCCCAGGGACCCACATAAAGATTTTTGTACTAAAATTCTACAGGAGCCCGTGTGTGTATAGTGGAGATCCAAAGCACATTTCTCCAGTTCAATATCAGATATATCATATGCAAAAATACTACTGGAGGGAGGTCTGTATATTATAAACACATTTTTTACATCACTATGTATTCATAATATACTGTACATTATATTTTAAGAATATTCTTTCTTTCTTTATAGGTTTTTTTTCTCTTTTATTTTGCATATTAAGTGCCATATTACAAGTGGAGCTCTAATAGTTATGCAAGAGCGATAATGGGATTATCGTGGCTATTTGTGCACATCAGGTTTTCTGCACAAGTAAATGCAATCGCTTGAGCCAAAGTTAAGATAATGCGCGCCGGGTAAGCGCAACCTCAAGAGATATATAAGGGCTCAAAGTTATGATTTCTCAGGTGTTAGGAAAAAAAAATCAGGCACAGGGATTTAACATTCAGATACATACATATACATGTCTAAAGATGTACAGTATATATGTATGTATATATATATATATATATATATATATATACATATATATACGTTTATATATGTGTACATATGTATTTATGTAGTTACAGACATATATACCTATATAAGCACATAAATTCTTACTTGTATATATAAAAAATATATATAAGAGCATTGGAGCCCTTTGCAGATAAGTAGATGAAGACATGTAAAAGCATATTTATGCTATAGTCATCCTATAATATAAAAGGCCAAGTGTGTTTGTCCGAAGCTGTCATGCACATTAGAGACAGCGCGAGGACAAACACACCTGGTCTTACACAAACTAACCATCCTGATCTGCTGTCCAGAGGGAATGGGCAGGGCCGGGCATGACGGGCGTGGTGGGGCATGGTGGGGGTGCGGGTGTGGTGGGCATGGTCAGGTGGAGCGGGTGTGGCTGGGGCGTGGTCTGTAGAGAGAGTGCGCAAAAGTGGAGGGAAACAGAGCAAAAGAGAGGGGCGAGAGAGAGCAAAAGAGGGAGGAGAAAGAGCACAAAAGAGAGGGGGTGGGAGAAAAAGCATAAAATAGAGGGAGGGAGAAAGAGCACAAAAGAGAGGGGGGAGAAAGAACACAAAAGAGAGGGGGAAGAAAGAGCACAAAAGAGAGGGGGGAAGAGCACAAAAGAGAGGGGGAGAGAGAGCACAAAAGAGAGGGGGCAGAAAAAGCAAAAAAGAGAGGGGCAGAAAGAGCACAAAAGAGAGGGGGAGAAAGAGCACAAAAGAGAGGGGGCAAAAAGAGCATAAAAGAGAGGGGGAGAGAGAGCACAAAAGAGAGGGGGCAGCAAGAGCAAAAAGAGAGGGGCAGAAAGAGCCCAAAAGAGTGAGGGCAGAAAGAACACAAAAGAGAGGGGGGAGACAGAGCACAAAAGACAGGGGGGAGAAAGAGCACAAAAGAGAGGGGGAGAAAGAGCACAAAAGAGAGGGGGGAGAGAGAGCACAAAAGAGAGGGGGGAGAGAGAGCACAAAAGAGAGGAGGAGAGAGAGAGCATAAAAGAGAGGGGGAGAGAGAGAGCACAAAAGAGAGGGGGGAAAAAGAGAGCACAAAGGAGAGGGGGGGGGGGAGCTCAAAAGAGAGGGGGGAGAGAGAGCACAAAAGAGAGAGTGAGATAGAGAACAAAAGAGAGGGGGGAGAGAGAGCCCAAAAGAGAGGGGGGAGAGAGTGCACAAAAGAGAGGGGGAGAGAGAGCACAAAAGAGAGGGGGAGGGCTCCGCGACAGCAGGATTGATCTGGCCTCCTCCGCCCCGGCGGGGAGGGCCCTTCCGCCCGGGGCGTCCCGCACGGGGCCGCCCCTCTTCATGAGATCCGAGGACCTCACTAAACCAATTGAGAGTACAAAAGAGAGGGGGGAGAGAGAGCACAAAAGAGAGGGGGGAGAGAGAGCACAAAAGAGAGGGGGGGGGAGAAAGAGCTCAAAGAGAGGGGGGAGAGAGAGCACAAAAGAGAGGGTGAGATAGAGCACAAAAGAGAGGTGGGAGAGAGAGCACAAAATAGAGGGGGAGAGAGAGAGCCCAAAAGAGAGGGGGAGAGAGAGAGCACAAAAGAGAGGGGGAGAGAGTGCACAAAAGAGAGGGGGGAGAGAGAGCACAAAATAGAGGGGGAGAGAGAGTACAAAAGAGAGGGGGGAGACAGAGCACAAAAGAGAAGGGGAGAGCACAAAAGAGAGGGGAGATAGAGAGAGAAATTTTTCCTCATTTTGGTTGTCCATTACAGATAAACAGTGATAAAGGTACTCCTTTTACCTCGCAGATTACACAAATGGTTTGTACTATGTTATCCATTGATTGGAAATGTCATATTCCTTCTCATCCACAGTCATCAGGGCAGGTAGAACGAATGAATAGAACCATTAAAGATAAATTCAGGAAGGGAACTGGTGGTACATTTACTAATTGGCTTGAACATTTACCCTAGGCATTGGCAGAAATCAGAATGACCCCTAGCGCCACTACGGGTTATTCACCTTTTGAAATTTTGATGGGCAGACCTTTTCCAACCCCATGGTGTAAACAGAAAGGTTCTCCTGCGGTAAGGGGAGACATAAATGTTGTAAGGGAAGAATATGTGAGTAAATTGATTGAAACATTGAATGGCATCGATGGTGATATTTCTTCTACTCTCCCTCAACCCACAGGTACCCCGACACACCCGTTCAAGCCTGGAGATACTGTCCTGGTGAAACAGCACCACAAGAATAAGTCATTGGATCCTCCTTTTGGCCTTCCAACTACAGTGATTGCTGTGACGAGAACCGCTGTCCTCACGGAGGAAGCCCCAGTATGGATCCATGCAAATCGGATCAAGAAAGCACCAGATGATGTCAACCCTGGCCACTCCATGATTCCATCGAGTATCGAGTAGTGTGGTACTTCTTGCCAGCAGCGTTCCTGATGTCAACTATTATCATCCTGTTCCTCACCGTCAATCCTGGTGCGCTCCTGCACAAGCCCAAGCCATTCCCTTGTCCGGTTCCGCCCCGGCATAATAATAATAAAAGTGTAATTGACAATGTCACTAATCCCTTACCCATCCCTCTTACCCATGACACAAGAGAGTTGCATGGGAAACTGACAATGCATGTGTTAAAGCTGCAAAACATATACAAAGTGACCAATCAGACTGACTCTTGCTGGGTTTGTGGCTATGTGCCTCATGGGGGAAAATGGGGTTATCCTTTTGTTGGTTTTCCTATCACCGCACACAACTTGACACAAATGATAAATGATGATACTATGTGGAATTTTACACCAATAATTAACACTGATAAAGGTTCTGAAAATGATAGAGTCCACTTAGTTAATTGTGTAAATCATGGTGTTATTGTTTCCCATAATCTTAATGGTACTATTTTCACCCCCGTACACTAAGTCAAAGGCCCACTACAGTTGCTTTAATCTACAATGCAGCTACACCAGTTAATGCTACACTGTTAAATGTATGGGATGGGTCTTATCTTTCTTTTGAGTATATTCGCAACATTTCTGTTAACTACACTGAACCACATAACACAATTCGTATCTGGCTTTGGCGTAACAATCGAAATATAGGTAAGCAGACAGGTGCTTCTCCAGAAGCTAAGAGGAGAAGATTTACTTCCTGTCCTCCAGTGATTAAGTTACCTTATGGTTATTATTGGCTTTGTGAAAGATGGGCAGCTAAAATTATACCATGTAGCCATCTGTCACCCTGTTACTTAGGTTATATATCCCCAGCATTAAGTATTCATGACACACTCCCTAGTGGTAAATTGCACACACGTAGAGATTCTATTTTCACAGTTAAGACTAGTGATGCTGAAATAGCTACTGCATCCTGGTTTCCTACTGCAGCTGCAATGCGATTATATTATAAGCTTAATTTGTTTGCCACACTTGTAGATGCAGCCTTCAATTCTACGGCAGATGCAATAGAGTCCTTGACTATGCGACAAGAACAGATAGCTCAGACTGCTCTCCAGAATATAATGACTTTAGATTATTTGCTAGCCACATGTAAACGCATAGGTTCTTCTTGCTGTGTTTTTATTTGGAATAACACTGGTAGAATACACCATGATCTTGATAATTTGCAGGACATTCAATCACAGATACGTAAACAGCCTAAAGGTCTCTTTGATGGTATAGATTGGACCTTTGGTCTGGGTTCCTGGCTAGGAGCCCTTGGTATGGAAATTTTAATGAGTATTGCATTTATTCTTTTTCTCTTTCTTGCTTACTTTTTTTATATATAAGCTTACTGTGTGTGTGATTAATAAGTTTACCAGAACTCACACTAATACTCAGCATTCTCTTTTCCACAATGTAACTGATCAGCCATCTCTATATAGAGTTCTCTATATTCGTTAATTTTTTGCTTTTATGTTATTCTGTTAGAATAAAAGGGTGGTATGTTAGGAAATGTTAGCATTACTGATGCCATCTTGTTTTAGTTGCCATTTTGTCTTAGGCATCTTGTCTAAGAAACATTTATTATAGCATTTTATTATGTAGTGGGAAAGATGTAGATATTATGAATCTTTGTATAGCTAGGTTGGCCTTGTAAATGTTCCTGGCGATGCGCCTGGAAGCTGTTATCTCTATAAGATGCTCACACGGCCTTGCTGTGGGCCCAGGTGTACCTTTATTATGGTTATAGAAACATTTCTTCTCAAAACCAATTATATCCAATTATAATCATGAGCTTATTTCTTTCCTGACAAACACTGTATAAAATGATGCGGTCATGAACGTGTCATCATGTTAACCCTATATGCTATAATGATTGCCTATAAGAAGTTTTGTTCATCTTCTAATAAACAGAGCAGATGTTAGACTGATTGCTGCGTGGTATGATTTCTGTTCTCTGGGATATCCTATCAAATAACCCATTAATTTCCAGCTGATACGGTGTGTTCCAGGCCAAGTGCTGACTGACACTCCCCCCCCCCCCCTGAAAATAACACCTAACACGTGTCTTACGTGTCGTCTCACCCTCATAAAGCAGACCACATGGGCATTTGATTAAATAAATAACATATTTGCTATTACAATTGTAATAGCCCTCTATGTCATATATTTTGCCTGTATGAGGGTGAAAGAAGGCAGCACCTTTAATCATGTTTTCACAGTTAAAGCAACCTAAACATGGGTAACATCCTTTATTGGCACTCGTAATGTACCGTGTGCCACTTGTCTTAGCTGTGAAAACATCATTTTTAATTCGTTTTTCCCTTAGGGAAGTAGCACGTCTATAGGCAGGCATGAAAGTATCCTTTAAATGCAGTGACATTCGGGTTACACTCATACAGAATATGCCAGTGCTTTCTCAAAATATTCAGCACCCTTTTTACTCTATCTATTAAACTCTGTAACAAAGGGGATTTTTTTCTTTGGTCCCCTCATTTTCCGTAACTTTTTTATTTTTAATAAACTCTTGTCTGGACCGCCCCTCAACTTTTTTCAGGTTACACTGAATCACCTCACTTGGATAGCCCTGGTCACTAAAAAGTTGACTCGTTTCAGTAAGTTTATGCTTAGATTTAAAAGGATCAGAAACATTTTTTTTAACCCTAAGAAACTGACTATAAGGAAGAAAATTCAATAATGCAGGTGGATGAGCGCTCTCATAGTGCAAGAGATTGCTATGATCAATCGGCTTTCTATAAATGTCTGCCTTTAAAGAATTTTCTTCCCTATAAATGGAGGTGTCAAGGAATTCCTTATGTTCTTCACTCCATGTAAGCTCACATTGGATATGCCTAGAACAGCTATTGAGATCATTAACAAATGTGAGTAGGGTTCCAATGTCGCCCAACCATATGCCAAAAATATCATCAATATGGCACCACATTGATGAAACAAAGGATTCCTGTAAACAAAACATTCTTCATACATGCTCATATATATATTGGCATAGTTTGGTGTGACATTGGAACCCATCACAGTGCCCTGCTTCTGGACAAAAAAATTGATCTTGGAATAGAAAATAGTTACACCTTAAAACTATTTCCAATAATTCCATAAGAAAAGTACATTGTGGATCAGAGTATTTCCCACTTAGTCTGAATACACACTCCACAGCCCTCATACCACTGGTATGATGGTAATGGAGGTGTACAAACTAACCACGTCTAGGGAGAAAAGAATGTACTTTCTGTCCATCAATTGCACATCTTCCAATTTTGATAAAAACTCATCAGTATCTCTGATGTAAGACTGAGAAGATACCACAATGGCAGTAACATTTTATCAAGGAATATGGCAATGTTGGAGAAAATAGAATTAGTACTTGCAACGATAGGTCTCCAAGAGGGTCTTTTATCATCCTTATGCACTTTGGGTAAGGTGTAAAAAAATAGGTGTCATGTAATTATCAACAGAAAGATACTCCAAGGTTTTTCGATCAATTATACCATTTTTCTCTGCCCTTTTCCTTCTTAATCTGAAACAAAAGATCCCTATCCAATCGATCATAAACCTCCCTGTCAGCTAACAGAGTTAAAATTTCCTCAACATAATACTTCCTGTCCTGAATAACTGTGGCATTCTCCTTGTCAGCTTGCCTCAAAATAATATAATTTTTGCTTCTTAATGATAAGCATAGACTTACTGAAATGAGTCAACTTTTTAGTGACTGGGGCTAACCAAGTGAGGGGATTCAGTGTAACCTGAAAAAAGTTGAGGGGCGTGTAAGCATAGACTTACTGAAATGAGTCAACTTTTTAGTGACTGGGGCTATCCAAGTGAGGGGATTCAGTGTAACCTGAAAAAAGTTGAGGGGCGTGTAATGAATACCTCATGATTTAGATGCTAAGGGGTTAATATTCTTTAGCCTGTGAGCTAAAAAAAAAAAACACATTTGTTTTTCAAGAAGAAATGTGATGCTGTGTTTATGTGCTGTATAAACCAGACCCCCCCCCCCAATAAATAGTTTCTAAGGCCAATTTCACCAAATGTTATTGTGTATGCATTGGGCCATAAAGCCAATAACTTGTCAGCTCCAGAGACACAAAGCAGTGTCTCTCCCCAGAGCAATAAAGGTCAATAAGAGGACTCTAGTATAATTTAAGATATGCTTTTAACACATGTTATGACACTAGATGAAGGAAATATGACAACCCTGTCATATTTGGTACCAAACTAATTCTCATCATGTCCCTGGGAAGTTGCTTATATATGTGAATGCACTGAATTTGCCAATCAGAAGTTGTAATGTGTTCTATGATTTCAGCCAAAGGTGCTGAGCTTTATGACCAGTCATAAAAGAGAGGGATGGATATTTCCCTAGCCCCCCTGCCAGAAGGTTAGCTTAAGCAATCTGATATCATGGAAAGAGGTATACAGGTTTGTGTTTTAACATTTAAAGTTGTTCTTTTTACATGGGAGGCTGTATACCAACAGAGTGAGAGACCATCTTTTCCTGCCATCTCCCTGGCACAGATACCAAGGCTAGTAAAGTATAATGGTTCTGCTTTTTCTCTTTTTTATTTTAAAAACTGTTTGCTTGTGTAATTATATTTGTTAATATCTTTTTTATTATTAATGCATTGTGCTAATTTTCTTTCATGTAATTGGCAAGAGTCCATGAGCTAGTGACGTATGGGATATACAATCCTACAAGGAGGGGCAAAGTTTCCCAAACCTCAAAATGCCTATAAATACACCCCTCACCACACCCATAATTTAATTTTACAAACTTTGCCTCTTATGAAGGTGGTAAAGTAAGTTTGTGCTAAGATTTCTACGTTGATATGCGCTTCTCAGCATTTTGAAGCCAGATTCCTCTCAGAGTACAGTGAATGTCAGAGGGATGTGAAGGGAGTATCACCTATTGAATGCAATGGTTTTCCTTGAGGGAGATCTATTTCATAGGTTCTCTGTTATCGGTCGTAGAGATTCATCTCCTACCTCCCTTATTCAGATCGACGATATACTCTCATATTCCATTACCTCTACTGATAACTGTTTCAGTACTGGTTTGGCTATCTGCTATATGTGGATTGGTGTCTTTTGGTAAGTATGTTTTCATTACTTAAGACACTCTCAGTTATGGTTTGGCACTTTATGCATTAATATAAAGTTCTAAATATATGTATTGTACTTATATTTGCCATGAGTCAGGTTTATGTATTTTCCTTTTGCAGACTAACAGTTTTATATTTGGAAAAAAACATATTTAGGAAAATATTTTTCTTACCTGGGGTATAGTCTTTTTTCAATTGACTGCTTTTTCATTAAATTTTGTGGGCTAAATTAGGCTTGCAAGGGCGCAAAATGCCAAAGTTTATTGCATCATTCTTGGCGCAAGATTTTTTTTGCCGCAAAGGTACGTCCAAAGACGCAAATGGTTGCGTCGCGCGTGTGCCATTTCCAGATGTTGTTAGCGAAAATAAATTTTCAGTTTGCGTTGTGCGTCATACTTGGTGCCAAATGATTTCATTATTTAAAAACCCATTTATATATACCTCTTGCCTTTTTCTATATCAGAGGGTTATGCTGTTTGCATTTTTTTCCATTCCTGAAACTGCCATATAAGAAATTGATAATTTTGCTTTATATGTTGTTTTTTCTCTTACATTTGCAAGATGTCTCAATCTGATCCTGTCTCAGAAACCACTGTTGGAACCCTGCTGCCTGATAACAGTTCTACCAAAGCTAAGTGCATCTGTTGTAAATTTGTGGAGATTATATCTCCAGCTGTGGTATGTAATAGTTCTCAAGATAAGCTTTTACATGCAGAGAATGTATTCCTCAGTAATAGTACAATGCCTGTTGTCCCTTCAACATATAATGTACATGATATACCTGTGAATATAAAAGATTTTATTGCTGATGTGATTCAGAAGACTTTGTCTGCCATCCCGCCTTCTAATAAATGTAAAAGACCTTTTAAAACTTCTCATAAAGCTGATGAAATTTCAAATGACCGACAACATACTGAATTATCCTCCTCTGATAAGGATCTATCTGATTCAGAAGCTGCTTCCTCAGATATTGACACTGACAAATCTACTTATTTATTTAAAATGGAGGATATTTGTTCCTTGTTAAAATAGGTGTTGATTACATTGGATATTGAGGGAACTAGTCCTCTTGATATTAATACTAGTAAACGTTTACATTCTGTTTATAAACCTCCTGTTGTTACTCCAGAGATTTTTCCAGTTCCTGGTGCTATTTCTGATATGATTTCTAAGGAATGGAATAGGCCTGGTACTTCTTTTATTACTTCTTCAAGGTTTAAAAAATCGTATCCTTTGCCAGCAGTTAGATTGGAGTTTTGGGAAAACATCCCCAAAGTTGATGGGGCTATTTCTACTCTTGCTAAACTTCTTTTAAAGACCCTTTAGATAGGAACTTTAATCTTATCTAAGGAAAGCTTATTTATATTCAGGCTATCTTCTCAGGCCTGCCATTTCTATGGCTGATGTTGCAACTGCATCAGCTTTTTGGTTGGAAAGTTTAGTGCAACAGGAAATGGATCCTAATTTGTCTAGCATTGTTCACTTGCTTCAACATGCTAATCATTTTATCTGTGATGCCATTTTTGATATCATCAAAATTGATGTTAAATCTATCAGGCCCATTTATCAAAGGGCTTGCGGACCTGATCCGACACTGCGGATCAGGTCCGCAAGACCTCCCTAAATGCGGAGAGCAATACGCTCTCCGCATTTAACATTGCACCAGCAGCTCACAAGAGCTGCTGGTGCAACGCCGCCCCCTGCTGACTCGCGGCCAATCGGCCGCCAGCAGGGAGCTGTCAATCAACCCGATCGTATTCGATCGGGTTGATGTCCGGCGATTCCTGTCCGCCTGTTCAGAGCAGGCGGACAGGGTTATGGAGCAGCGGTCTTTAGACCGCTGCTTCATAAGTTGTGTTTCTGGCGAGTCTGAAGACTCGCCAGAAACACGGCCCTTCAAGCTCCGTACGGAGCTTGATAAATGGGCCTGTATGTCTTTAGCTACTTTTGCTAGAAGAGCTTTGTGGTTCAAATATTGGAATGCTGACATGGTATCTAAGTCTAGATTACTATCTCTTTCTTTCCAAGGTAATAAGTTATTTGGTTCTCAGTTGGATTCGATTATTTCAACTGTCACTGGGGGGAAGGGAGTTTTTTTGCCTCAGGATAAAAGACTTAAGGGTAAATCTAAAGCTTCTAAACGTTTTCGTTCCTTTCGACAAAATAAGGAACAGAAACCTAATCCTTCCCCCAAAGAATCTGGTTCCAATTGGAAACCTTCAAGTTGGAGTAAATCCAAACCGTTTAAAGGGACAGTCTAGTCCAAAACAAACTTTCATTATTCAGATAGGGCATGTAGTTTAAAAAAAAAAATCCAATTTACTTCTATCAACAATTTTACTTTGTTCTTTTGTCATTCTTAGTTGAAAGCTAAATCTAGGAGGTTCATATGCTAATTTCTAAGCCCTTGAAGACTGCCTCTTAGCTCAGGGCATTTTGGCAGTTTTTCACCACTAGAGGGTGTTAGTTAATGTGTTTCATATAGATAACACTGTGCTCATGCACGTGGAGTTCCTAGGAGCACGCATTGATTGGCTAAAATGCAAAAGAACTGAATTAAGGGGCAGTTTGCAGAGGTTTAGATACAAGGTAATTACAGGTAATTTACAGAGGTAAAATGTGTATTATTATAACTGTGTTGGTTATGCAAAACTAGGGAATGGGTAATAAAGGGATTATCTATCTTTTAAAACAATAAATATTCTGGTGTAGACAGTCCCTTTAAGAAACCAAAGCCAACCCCCAAGTCTGCATGAAGGTGCGGCCCTCATTCCAGCTCAGCTGGTAGGGGGCGGATTAAGATTCTTCCAAAACATTTGGGCAGATTCTGTCTAAAATCAATGGGTTCAGAGTATTGTCTCTCAAGGGTACCGAAAAGGATTCAGAGTAAGACCACCTGTGAGAAGATTTTTTCTCTCACACATCCCAGCAAATCCAGTAAAGGCTCAGGCTTTTCTGAAGTGTGTTTCAGACCTGGAGCTTTCAGGGGTAATCATACCAGTTCTGTTTCAGGAACAGGGTCTGGGGTTTTATTCAAATCTATTCATTGTCCCAAAGAAAGAATATTCATTTAGGCTAGTTGTGGATCTGAAAATTTTGAATCATTATGTAAGAGTGCCAACTTTCAAAATGGTGACTATAAGGACTATTCTGCCTTTTGTTCAGCAAGGGCATTATATGTCCACAATAGACTTACAGGATGCATATCTTCATATTCTGATTCATCCAGACCACTATCAGTTTCTGAGATTCTCTTTTCTAGACTAGCATTACCAATTTGTCGCTCTTCTATTTGGCCTAGCGACAGCTCCAATAATTTTTTCAAAGGTTCTCGGTGGCCTACTCTCTGTAATCAGAGAACGGGGTATTGCAGTGTTTCTTTGGACGATATCTTGGTACTAGCTCAGTCTTTACATTCTACAGAATCTCATACGAATCAACTAGTGTTTTTTTCTTCAAAGACATGGTTGGAGGATCAATTTACCAAAAAGTTCTTTGATTCCTGAGACAAGGGTCACCTTTTTAGGTTTCCAGATAGATTCAGTGTCCATGACTCTGTCTCTAAAAGACAAAAGACGATTAAAATTGGTTTCAGCTTGTCGGAACCTTCAGTCTCGATCATTCCCTTCAGTAGCTACGTGCATGGAATTTTTAGGTCTCATGATTGCAGCATCAGACGTGATCCCCTTTGCTCGCTTTCATATGAAACCTCTCCAGCTTTGTATGCTGAACCAATGGTGCATGGATTATACAAATATATCACAATTAATATCCTTAAATCCAAATGTTCGACTCTCTCTGACTTGGTGCTTAGATCACCATCGTATAGTTCAAAGGGCCTCTTTTGTTCGTCCAACCTTGACTGTGATCACAACAGATGCAAATCTTTTAGGTTGGGGAGCTGTCTGGGGATCTCTGACAGCACAAGGGGTTTGGAAATCTTAAGAGTTGAGGTTACCAATCAATATTTTAGAACTCTGTGCTATTTTCAGGGTTCTTCAGGTTTGGCCTCTGTTGAAGAGAGAACCGTTCATTTGTTTTCAGACAGACAATATCATAACTGTGGCATATGTCAATCACCAGGGTGGGACTCACAGTCCCCAAGCTATGAAAGAAGTATCTCAGATACTTGCTTGGGCAGAATCCAGCTCCTGTCTAATTTCTGTGGTTCATATCCCAGGTATAGATAATTGGAAGCGGATTATCTCAGTCGTCAGACTTTACATCCGAAGGAGTGGCGGCTCCATCCAGATGTGTTTTCTCAGATTGTTTAGATGTGGGGTCTTCCAGAAATAGATCTGATGGCTTCCCATCTAAACAAGAAACTACCCAGGTACCTCTCCAGGTCTAGGGATCCTCAGGCAGAAGCGGTGGATGCATTAACAGTTCCTTGGTGTTACCAACCTGCTTATATTTTCCCGCCTTTAGTTCTTCCTCCAAGAGCGATCTCCAAAATAATCATGGAACAATCGTTTGTGTTGCTGGTAACTCCAGCATGGCCTCACAGGTTTTGGTATGCGGATCTTGTTCGGATGTCCAGTTGCCAACCTTGGCCACTTCCATTAAGGACAGACCTTCTATCTCAAGGTCCGTTTTTCCATCAGGATCTCAAATCATTAAATTTGAAGGTATGGAAATTGAACGCCTAGTGCTTAGTTATAGAGGATTCTCTGACTCAGTGATTAATACTATGTTACAGGCTCGTAAATCTGTTTCTAGGAAGACTTATTATCGAGTTTGGAAGACTTAAATTTCATGGTGTTCTTCTCATAAATTCTCCTGGCATTCTTTTAGAATTCCTAGAATTTTACAGTTTCTTCAGCATGGTTTGGATAAGGATTTATCTGCAAGTTCCTCAAAGGGACAAATCTCTGCTTTCTGTTTTATTTCAAAGAAAGATTGCTAAGCTTCCTGATATTTACTGTTTTGTACAGGCTTCGGTCTGTATCAAGCCTGCCATTAAATCAATCTCTCCTCCTTGGAGTCTTAATTTGGTTTTGAAAGCTTTACAGGCTCCTCCGTTTGAGCCTATGCATTCTTTGGACATTAAACTACTTTCTTGGAAAGTGTTGTTCCTTTTGGCCATCTCTTCTGCTAGAAGAGTTTCTGAATTATCTGCTCTTTCTTGTGAATCTCCTTTTCTGATTTTCTATCAGGATAAGGCAGTTTTGCGGACTTCATTTAAATTTCTATATAAGGTTGTGAATTCTAACAACATTAATAGAGAAATTGTTGTCCCTTCTTTGTGTCCTAATCCTAAGAATTCTTTGGAGAGATCCTTACATTCTTTGGATGTGGTAAGAGCTTTGAAATATGTTGAAGCTACTAAAGATTTCAGAAAGTCTTCTAGTCTATTTGTTATCTTTTCTGGTTCTAGGAAAGGTCAGTAGGCTTCTGCCATTTCCTTGGCATCTTGGTTAAAGCTTTTGATTCACCAGGCTTATTTGGAGTCGGGTCAGGCGCCGCCTCAGAGAATTACAGCTCATTCTACTAGATCAGTCTCATGCACTTTTAAGAATGAAGTTTCAGTTGATCAGATTTGCAAAGCAGTAACTTGGTCTTCTTTGCATACATTTACTAAATTCTACCATTTAATGTATTTGCTTCTTCGGAAGCAGTTTTTGGTAGAAAAGTTTTTCAGGCAGCTGTTTCAGTTTGATTCCTCTGCTTATGTTTGAGTTTTTTTTTTCATTATGAGAATAAACTTAAATTTTGGGTTGTGGATTTATTTTTTTCAGTGGAAAATGGCTGTTATTATTTTATCCCTCCCTCTCTAGTGACTCTTCTGTGGAGTTCCACATCTTGGGTATTACTATCCCATACATCACTAGCTCATGGACTCTTGCCAATTACATGAAAGAAAACATAATTTATGTAAGAACTTACCTTATAAATTCATTTCTTTCATATTGGCAAGAGTCCATGAGACCCACCCTTTTTTTTGGTGGTTATAATTTTTGTATAAAGCACAATTATTTCCAAATTCCTTTGTTGATGCTTTTTACTCCTTTCTTTATAACCCCACTACATGGCTATTCGTTAAACTGAATTGTGGGTGTGGTGAGTGGTGTATTTATAGGCATTTTGAGGTTTGGGAAACTTTGCCCCTCCTGGTAGGATTGTATATCCCATAAGTCACTAGCTCATGGACTCTTGCCAATATAAAAGAAATGAATTTATCACGTAAATTCTTACATAAATTATGTTTTTCGCATAATAAACCTTCATTTGAACCACGTTACTGAAAGAGACTGGTAGTATTAAGACTGATAGTATTAGTACTGTAATTTTATGTTATTTTTTTTTAATTGTAATCTGGGATTTAATTTTAAATTTTCTGGGTTTTCCTTAAGATTTCCCATATCATCTTAAGTGGTGGCAGCTAGATATAGATTTAGTTTAGTGTGGGTGGCATCAAAGGGGAGTTTTGAGCATTTCTTTTATGTCTAGTACAGACTAAAGAGTGTTGTTAACCCTTGCACCCACTGAACTAAGTCACAGGCTTGCCTGGCGTGGCTAGATTGTGACAGATTAGTTACAGTAGAAGGGGTCTGATAACCCTTTCTGTGCCAAACAAGTGACTGGCGCAGGGTTGGTTAACCCTGGTCATCACAGGGCTGTCCATACAAAGCTTGATTAAAAATAAAAAAATTAAGGAAAATAAGGGGACCAAAGAATCACTTTTGTTACAAAGTTTAATAGACAGAGTAAAAAGGTGCTGAATATTTTGAGAAAGCACTAGCATATTCTGTATGTAGCCCCAATGTCACTTCCCTAAGGGACAAATTAATTAAAAATGACGTGGGCACAGCTTTTATGAGTTATGACACCTTGTTCTTTTAAATCCTTTAGTGAAAAAATAAAGATGTAATTTTGTATAACCACCACTAGAGGGTGGTATGAATATGGAAGTTGTACCTGTTAATTGATAATGATGTGTTAATTACACATGTGTATAAAAGGCAGAGATTAAGTGTTACTCTGTATTCACAGATCCCCCGAAATGCTGTGGGCTTTTTGTGCCAATAAATCTATGTGATTAATTATGCTGCTGCATCCCTTTTTCTTTACTATTTGTGGTGGTTGCAGTATCCTGGGCAGCGGGCAGTTTGGTGAATGAGTGCTGGACTCCTCTGACTTTTGTCAAAGATATGAGCTCTCAGGTGTTAGAAAAAAAAGCCAGGCAAAGGACTTTAACAAAGACATACATACATATGCATGTCATAATATGGATATGTATGTATGTATATATGTAAATATATATATATATATATATATATATACAAATGTATTTATAAGTGTATATATGTATTTACAGATATATATTATATATATATACAACAGAATGTATTTATAAGTGTATATATGTATTTACAGATATATATTTATATATATATATATATATATACTCAAATGTATTTATAAGTGTATATAGTTAGTTTATAAGTGTATATATGTATTTACAGATATATTATATATATATATATATATATATATATACACAAATGTAATTTATAAGGTGTATATATGTATTTACAGATATATATATATATATATATATATAATAGTATATATAGTATATATTATTACAGAAATGTATTTATACAGGTGTATATTATGTATTTATAAGTGTATATATGTATTTACAGATATATATATATATATATATATATACACACACAAATGTATTTATAAGTGTATATATGTATTTACAGATATATATATATATATATACACACAAATGTATTTATAAGTGTATATATGTATTTACAGATATATATATATATATATATATATATATATATACAAATGTATTTATAAGTGTATATATGTATTTACAGATATATATATATATATATATATATATATACACAAATGTATTTATAAGTGTATATATGTATTTACATATATATATATATATATATATATATATATATATACAAATGTATTTATAAGTGTATATATGTATTTACAGATATATATATATATATATACAAATGTATTTATAAGTGTATATATGTATTTACAGATATATATATATATATATATATATACACACATATAAAACACATAAATACATTTGTAAACATATATATAGAAATGCATTGAGTGAAGTAGATGAAAAAAGGAAAATTCATATTTATGCAATATTCATATATAATAAAGTTTTATCCTGTATATTTACTGTAAATATTTGACATTACAGTGTTCGTCACATAGCCGAATATGTTCTATGTTTAAATAGATATTCCTATACACACACATATATATCTGTATATTTAAACCTATACATAGTTATAAATATATATTGTATCAAAATACCATCAGATATATGTAGAAATATATATTTATGAATAAATAGAACATTTTCTTGTATATGAAGAACATAGCAATGTGAAATATTAATATTTTCATGTCGGGCTAGTGCACTTGAGAACATGCAATGGAGTTAGCGCATATGTGAATGTGCGATGGGGTTAGCGCATATGTGAATGTGTGATGGGGTTAGCGCATATGAGGATAATATAATACCAGCGCAACCCGAAGCACGCAAACAGCTTACTTCTAGGGCAATTAGGGTTCTAGCGCAAGCGCTAAATAATGTTCCACTCTTAGGCCTAGATTTGGAGTTTGGCGGTAAAAGGGCTGTTAACGCTCCGCGGGCTTTTTTTCTGGCCGCACCATAAATTTAACTCTGGTAATCGAGAGTTCAAACAAATGCTGCGTTAGGCTCCAAAAAGATGAGCGTAGAGCATTTTTAACCGCAAATGCAACTCTCGATACCAGAGTTGCTTACGGACGCGGCCGGCCTCAAAAACGTGCTCGTGCACGATTCTCCCATAGGAAACAATGGGGCCGTTTGAGCTGGAAAAAAACCTAACACCTGCAAAAAAGCAGCGTTCAGCTCCTAACGCAGCCCCATTGTTTCCTATGGGGAAACACTTCCTACGTCTGCACCTAACACTCTAACATGTACCCCGAGTCTAAACACCCCTAACCTTACACTTATTAACCCCTAATCTGCCGCTCCCGCTATCGCTGACCCCTGCATATTTTTTTTTAACCCTAATCTGGCCGCTCCGTAAACCGCCGCAACCTACGTTATCCCTATGTACCCCTAATCTGCTGCCCTAACATCGCCGACCCCTATATTATATTTATTAACCCCTAATCTGCCCCCCTCAACGTCGCCGACACCTGCCTACACTTATTAACCCCTAATCTGCCGAGCGGACCTGAGCGCTACTATAATAAAGTTATTAACCCCTAATCCGCCTCACTACCCCTATCATAAATAGTATTAACCCCTAATCTGCCCTCCCTAACATCGCCGACACCTACCTTCAATTATTAACCCCTAATCTTCCGAGCGGAGCTCACCACTATTCTAATAAATGGATTAACCCCTAACGCTAAGTCTAACCCTAACACTAACACCCCCTAACTTAAATATAATTTTACATCTAACGAAATAAATTAACTCTTATTAAAATAAATTATTCCTATTTAAAGCTAAATACTTACCTGTAAAATAAATCCTAATATAGCTACAATATAAATTATAATTACATTGTAGCTATTTTAGGATTAATATTTATTTTACAGGCAACTTGGTATTTATTTTAACTAGGTACAATAGCTATTAAATAGTTAAGAACTATTTAATAGTTACCTAGTTAAAATAATAACAAATTTACCTGTAAAATAAATCCTAACCTAAGATCTAATTAAACCTAACACTACCCTATCAATAAAATAATTAAATAAACTACCTACAATTACCTACAATTAACCTAACACTACACTATCAATAAATTAATTAAACACAATTCCCTACAAATAAATACAATTAAATAAACTAGCTAAAGTACAAAAAATAAAAAAGAACTAAGTTACAAAAAAATAAAAAAATATTTACAAACATAAGAAAAAATATTACAACAATTTTAAACTAATTACACCTACTCTAAGACCCCATATAAAATAACAAAGCCCCCCAAAATAAAAAATTCCCTACCCTATTCTAAATTAAAAAAGTTACAAGCTCTTTTACCTTACCAGCCCTGAACAGGGCCCTTTGCGGGGCATGCCCCAAGAATTTCAGCTCTTTTGCCTGTAAAAGAAAAAATACAATACCCAAGCCCCCCAACATTACAACCCACCACCCACATACCCCTAATCTAACCCAAACCCCCCTTAAATAAAACTAACACTAAGCCCTGAAGATCTTCCTACCTTATCTTCACCATACCAGGTTCACCGATCCGTCCTGAAGAGCTCCTCCGATGTCCTGATCCAAGCCCAAGCGGGGGGCTGAAGAGGTCCATGATCCGGTCAAAGTCTTCATCCAAGCGGGGCAGAAGAGGATCTTCCATCCGATTGAAGTCATCATCCAGGCGGCATCTTCTATGGTCTTCCATCCGGAGCGAAGCGGCAGGATCCTGAAGACCTCCAGCGCGGAACATCCATCCGGCCCGACTCAATCAGATTGAGCTCGCATTCTATTGGCTGATCGGAACAGCCAATAGAATGCGAGCTCATCTGATTGGCTGATTGGATCAGCCAATCGGATTGAACTTGATTCTGATTGGCTGATTCCATCAGCCAATCAGAAAATTCTACCTTAATTCCGATTGGCTGATAGAATCTATCAGCCAATCGGTATTCGAGGGACGCCATCTTGGATGACGTCCCTTAAAGGAACCGTCATTAGTCGGGAGACAACGGAAGAAGAGGATGGATCCGCGTCGCCTGCTTCAAGATGGACCCGCTCCGCACCGGATGGAAGAAGATCGAAGATGCCGCTTGGAGAAGATGTTTGCCGGTCCGGGATGTCCTCTTCTTGCCGAATAGGAGGAAGACTTTGGAGCCTCTTCTGGACCTCTTCAGCACCGGATGATGGATCGCCAACCCCCGCTTGGGTTGGATGAAGATGTTGGCGGCCAGGACGGATCGGTGATACCTGGATGGTGAAGACAAGGTAGGAAGCTCTTCCGGGGCTTAGTGTTAGGTTTTTTGCAGGGGGGGTTGGGGTTAGATTAGGGGTATGTGGGTGGTGGGTTGTAATGTTGGGGGGGGGTATTGTATTTATTATTTTACAGGCAAAAGAGCTGAAATTCATGGGGCATTCCCCCCAAAGGGCCCTGTTCAGGGCTGGTAAGGTAAAAGAGCTTGTAACTTTTTTAATTTAGAATAGGGTAGGGAATTTTTATTTTGGGGGGCTTTGTTATTTTATTAGGGGGCTTAGAGTAGGTGTAATTAGTTTAAAATTGTTGTAATATTTTCTTATGTTTGTAAATATTTTTTATTTTTTGTAACTTAGTTCTTTTTTATTTTTTGTACTTTAGCTAGTTTATTTAATTGTATTTATTTGTAGGAATTGTGTTTAATTAATTTATTGATAGTGTAGTGTTAGGTTAATTGTAGGTAATTGTAGGTAGTTTATTTAATTATTTTATTGATAGGGTAGTGTTAGGTTTAATTATATCTTAGGTTAGGATTTATTTTACAGGTAAATTTGTTATTATTTTAACTAGGTAACTATTAAATAGTTCTTAACTATTTAATAGCTATTGTACCTAGTTAAAATAAATACCAAGTTGCCTGTAAAATAAATATTAATCCTAAAATAGCTATAATATAATTATAATTTCATATTGCAGCTATATTAGGATTTATTTTACAGGTAAGTATTTATCTTTAAATAGGAATCATTTATTTAATAAGAGTTAATTTATTTCGTTAGATGTAAATTATATTTAAGTTATGGGGGTGTTAGTGTTAGGGTTAGACTTAGCTTTAGGGGTTAATCAATTTATTAGAATAGCGGTGAGCTCCGCTCGGCAGATTAGGGGTTAATAATTGAAGTTAGGTGTTGGCGATGTTAGGGAGGGCAGATTAGGGGGTTAATACTATTTATGATAGGGTTAGTGAGGCGGGTTAGGGGGTTAATAACTTTATTATAGTAGCGCTCAGGTCCGCTCGGCAGATTAGGGGTTAATAAGTGTAGGCAGGTGTCGGCGACGTTGAGGGGGGCAGATTAGGGGTTAATAAATATAATATAGGGGTCGGCGGTGTTAGGGGTAGCAGATTAGGGGTACATAGGGATAACGTAGGTGGCGGCGCTTTGAGGTCGGAAGATTAGGGGTTAATTATTTTAAGTAGCTGGGGGCGATGTTGTGGGGGGCTGGTTAGGGGTTAATAAATGTAATACAGGGGTCGGCGGGGTTAGGGGCAGCAGATTAGGGGTACATAAGTATAACGTAGGTGGCGGTCGGCAGATTAGGGGTTAAAAATTTTAATCGAGTGGCGGCGATGTGGGGGGAGCTCGGTTTAGGGGTACATAGGTAGTTTATGGGTGTTAGTGTACTTTAGGGCACAGTAGTTAAGAGCTTTATGAACCGGCGTTAGCCAGAAAGCTCTTAACTCCTGCTATTTTCAGGCGGCTGGAATTTTGTCGTTAGATTTCTAACGCTCACTTCAGAAACGACTCTAAATACCGGCGTTAGAAAGATCCCATTGAAAATATAGGATACGCAAATGGCGTAGGGGGATCTGCGGTATGGAAAAGTCGCGGCTGAAAAGTGAGCGTTAGACCCTTTAATCACTGACTCCAAATACCAGTGGGCGGCCAAAACCAGCGTTAGGAGCCTCTAACGCTGGTTTTGACGGCTACCGCCGAACTCCGAATCTAGGCCTTAATGTGCCCACAATGTTATACATATAGGGGCCTATTTACCAATGTGCGAGTGGACATGATACGAAGTAGCGTATCATGTCCTCTGCACATCGATAAATGCTGACAGCATACGCTGTCGGCATTAACATACGCTGTCGGCATTAACATACGCTGTCGGCATTAACATACGCTGTCGGCATTAACATACGCTGTCGGCATTAACATATGCTGTCGGCATTAACATACGCTGTAGGCATTAACATACGCTGTCGGCATTAACATACGCTGTCGGCATTAACATACGCTGTCGGCATTAACATACGCTGTCAGCATTAACATACGCTGTAGGCATTAACATACGCTGTCGTCATTAACATACGCTGTCTGCATTAACATACGCTGTAGGCATTAACATACGCTGTAGGCATTAACATACGCTGTCTGCATTAACATACGCTGTAGGCATTAACATACGCTGTCTGCATTAACATACACTGTAGGCATTAACATACGCTGTCTGCATTAACATACGCTGTAGGCATTAACATACACTGTCGGCATTAACATACACTGTAGGCATTAACATACGCTGTCGGCATTAACATACGCTGTAGGCATTAACATACGCTGTAGGCATTAACATACGTTGTCGGCATTAACATATGCTGTCTGCATTAACATACGCTGTAGGCATTAACATACACTGTCGGCATTAACATACGCTGTAGGCATTAACATACACTGTCGGCATTAACATACGCTGTAGGCATTAACATACGCTGTCGGCATTAACATACGCTGTCGGCATTAACATACACTGTCGGCATTAACATACGCTGTCGGCATTAACATACGCTGTCGGCATTAACATATGCTGTCTGCATTAACATACGCTGTAGGCATTAACATACACTGTCGGCATTAACATACGCTGTAGGCATTAACATATGCTGTCGGCATTAACATACGCTGTAGGCATTAACATACACTGTCGGCATTAACATACGCTGTCGGCATTAACATACACTGTCGGCATTAACATACGCTGTCGGCATTAACATACACTGTCGGCATTAACATACACTGTCGGCATTAACATACGCTGTCGGCATTAACATACACTGTCTGCATTAACATACACTGTCGGCATTAACATACACTGTCGGCATTAACATACACTGTCGGCATTAACATACACTGTCGGCATTAACATACGCTGTCGGCATTAACATACGCTGTCGGCATTAACATACGCTGTCGGCATTAACATACGCTGTCGGCATTAACATACACTGTCGGCATTAACATACACTGTCGGCATTAACATACACTGTCGGCATTAACATACACTGTCGGCATTAACATACGCTGTCGGCATTAACATACGCTGTCGGCATTAACATACGCTGTCTGCATTAACATACACTGTCGGCATTAACATACGCTGTCGGCATTAACATATGCTGTCTGCATTAACATACCCTGTCGGCATTAACATACACTGTCGGCATTAACATACGCTGTCGGCATTAACATACACTGTAGGCATTAACATACGCTGTCGGCATTAACATACGCTGTCGGCATTAACATACGCTGTCTGCATTAACATACGCTGTAGGCATTAACATACGCTGTCGGCATTAACATACGCTGTAGGCATTAACATACTCTGTCGGCATTAACATACGCTGTCGGCATTAACATACACTGTCTGCATTAACATACGCTGTCTGCATTAACATACGCTGTCGGCATTAACATACACTGTCTGCATTAACATACGCTGTCGGCATTAACATACGCTGTCGGCATTAACATACACTGTCTGCATTAACATACGCTGTCTGCATTAACATACGCTGTCGGCATTAACATACACTGTCTGCATTAACATACGCTGTCGGCATTAACATACGCTGTAGGCATTAACATACACTGTCTGCATTAACATACGCTGTCGGCATTAACATACGCTGTAGGCATTAACATACGCTGTAGGCATTAACATACGCTGTAGGCATTAACATACACTGTCGGCATTAACATCCGCTGTAGGCATTAACATACACTGTCGGCATTAACATACACTGTAGGCATTAACATACACTGTCGGCATTAACATACGCTGTCGGCATTAACATACACTGTCGGCATTAACATACGCTGTCGGCATTAACATACACTGTCGGCATTAACATACACTGTCGGCATTAACATACGCTGTCGGCATTAACATACCTGTCGGCATTAACATACACTGTCTGCATTAACATACACTGTCGGCATTAACATACACTGTCGGCATTAACATACACTGTAGGCATTAACATACACTGTCGGCATTAACATACTCTGTCGGCATTAACATACACTGTAGGCATTAACATACACTGTCCGGCATTAACATACACTGTCGGCATTAACATACACTGTCGGCATTAACATACTCTGTCGGCATTAACATACACTGTCGGCATTAACATACACTGTCTGCATTAACATACGCTGTCGGGCATTAACATACGCTGTAGGCATTAACATACACTGTCGGCATTAACATACACTGTAGGCATTAACATACACTGTCCTGCATTAACATACGCTGTCGGCATTAACATACGCTGTCGGCATTAACATACGCTGTCGCATTAACATACGCTGTAGGCATTAACATACGCTGTCGGCATTAACATACGCTGTCTGCATTAACTTACGCTGTCGGCATTAACATACACTGTCTGCATTAACATACACTGTCGGCATTAACATACACTGTCTGCATTAACATACACTGTCGGCATTAACATACACTGTCTGCATTAACATACACTGTCGGCATTAACATACGCTGTCTGCATTAACATACACTGTCGGCATTAACATACACTGTCTGCATTAACATACACTGTCGGCATTAACATACACTGTCGGCATTAACATACGCTGTCGGCATTAACATACACTGTAGGCATTAACATACGCTGTAGGCATTAACATACACTGTCGGCATTAACATACGCTGTAGGCATTAACATACACTGTCGGCATTAACATACGCTGTCGGCATTAACATACACTGTCGGCATTAACATACACTGTCGGCATTAACATACGCTGTCGGCATTAACATACGCTGTCGGCATTAACATACGCTGTCGGCATTAACATACGCTGTCGGCATTAACATACGCTGTAGGCATTAACATACGCTGTCGGCATTAACATACACTGTCGGCATTAACATACGCTGTCGGCATTAACATACGCTGTCGGCATTAACATACGCTGTCGGCATTAACATACGCTGTAGGCATTAACATACGCTGTCGGCATTAACATACGTTGTCGGCATTAACATACGCTGTCTGCATTAACATACGCTGTAGGCATTAACATACACTGTCGGCATTAACATACACTGTCGGCATTAACATACGCTGTCGGCATTAACATACGCTGTCGGCATTAACATACGCTGTCTGCATTAACATACGCTGTCGGCATTAACATACACTGTCTGCATTAACATACGCTGTCGGCATTAACATACGCTGTAGGCATTAACATACACTGTCTGCATTAACATACGCTGTCGGCATTAACATACGCTGTAGGCATTAACATACGCTGTAGGCATTAACATACGCTGTAGGCATTAACATACACTGTCGGCATTAACATCCGCTGTAGGCATTAACATACACTGTCGGCATTAACATACACTGTAGGCATTAACATACACTGTCGGCATTAACATACGCTGTCGGCATTAACATACACTGTCGGCATTAACATACGCTGTCGGCATTAACATACACTGTCGGCATTAACATACACTGTCGGCATTAACATACGCTGTCGGCATTAACATACGCTGTCGGCATTAACATACACTGTCTGCATTAACATACACTGTCGGCATTAACATACACTGTCGGCATTAACATACACTGTAGGCATTAACATACACTGTCGGCATTAACATACACTGTCGGCATTAACATACACTGTAGGCATTAACATACACTGTCGGCATTAACATACACTGTCGGCATTAACATACACTGTCGGCATTAACATACGCTGTCGGCATTAACATACACTGTCGGCATTAACATACACTGTCTGCATTAACATACGCTGTCGGCATTAACATACGCTGTAGGCATTAACATACACTGTCGGCATTAACATACACTGTAGGCATTAACATACACTGTCTGCATTAACATACGCTGTCGGCATTAACATACGCTGTCGGCATTAACATACGCTGTCGGCATTAACATACGCTGTAGGCATTAACATACGCTGTCGGCATTAACATACGCTGTCTGCATTAACATACGCTGTCGGCATTAACATACACTGTCTGCATTAACATACACTGTCGGCATTAACATACACTGTCTGCATTAACATACACTGTCGGCATTAACATACAGTGTCTGCATTAACATACACTGTCGGCATTAACATACGCTGTCTGCATTAACATACACTGTCGGCATTAACATACACTGTCTGCATTAACATACACTGTCGGCATTAACATACACTGTCGGCATTAACATACGCTGTCGGCATTAACATACACTGTAGGCATTAACATACGCTGTAGGCATTAACATACACTGTCGGCATTAACATACGCTGTAGGCATTAACATACACTGTCGGCATTAACATACGCTGTCGGCATTAACATACACTGTCGGCATTAACATACACTGTCGGCATTAACATACGCTGTCGGCATTAACATACGCTGTCGGCATTAACATACGCTGTCGGCATTAACATACGCTGTCGGCATTAACATACGCTGTAGGCATTAACATACGCTGTCGGCATTAACATACACTGTCGGCATTAACATACGCTGTCGGCATTAACATACGCTGTCGGCATTAACATACGCTGTAGGCATTAACATACGCTGTCGGCATTAACATACGCTGTCGGCATTAACATACGCTGTCTGCATTAACATACGCTGTAGGCATTAACATACACTGTCGGCATTAACATACGCTGTAGGCATTAACATACACTGTCGGCATTAACATACGCTGTAGGCATTAACATACACTGTCGGCATTAACATACGCTGTCGGCATTAACATACACTGTCGGCATTAACATACGCTGTCGGCATTAACATACACTGTCGGCATTAACATACACTGTCGGCATTAACATACGCTGTCGGCATTAACATACACTGTCTGCATTAACATACACTGTCGGCATTAACATACACTGTCGGCATTAACATACACTGTCGGCATTAACATACACTGTCGGCATTAACATACACTGTCGGCATTAACATACACTGTCGGCATTAACATACGCTGTCGGCATTAACATACGCTGTCGGCATTAACATACACTGTCGGCATTAACATACACTGTCGGTATTTACATACACTGTCGGCATTAACATACGCTGTCGGCATTAACATACGCTGTCGGCATTAACATACGCTGTCTGCATTAACATACACTGTCGGCATTAACATACGCTGTCGGCATTAACATATGCTGTCTGCATTAACATACCCTGTCGGCATTAACATACACTGTCGGCATTAACATACGCTGTCGGCATTAACATACGCTGTCTGCATTAACATACACTGTAGGCATTAACATACGCTGTCGGCATTAACATACGCTGTCGGCATTAACATACGCTGTAGGCATTAACATACGCTGTCGGCATTAACATACGCTGTAGGCATTAACATACGCTGTCGGCATTAACATACGCTGTCGGCATTAACATACACTGTCTGCATTAACATACGCTGTCTGCATTAACATACGCTGTCGGCATTAACATACACTGTCTGCATTAACATACGCTGTCGGCATTAACATACGCTGTCGGCATTAACATACACTGTCTGCATTAACATACGCTCTCTGCATTAACATACGCTGTCGGCATTAACATACACTGTCTGCATTAACATACGCTGTCGGCATTAACATACGCTGTAGGCATTAACATACACTGTCTGCATTAACATACGCTGTCGGCATTAACATACGCTGTAGGCATTAACATACGCTGTAGGCATTAACATACACTGTCGGCATTAACATCCGCTGTAGGCATTAACATACACTGTCGGCATTAACATACGCTGTAGGCATTAACATACACTGTCGGCATTAACATACGCTGTCGGCATTAACATACACTGTCGGCATTAACATACGCTGTCGGCATTAACATACACTGTCGGCATTAACATACACTGTAGGCATTAACATACACTGTCGGCATTAACATACACTGTCTGCATTAACATACACTGTCGGCATTAACATACACTGTCGGCATTAACATACGCTGTCGGCATTAACATACACTGTAGGCATTAACATACGCTGTCGGCATTAACATACACTGTAGGCATTAACATACACTGTAGGCATTAACATTGCACCAGCAGTTCTTGTGAACTGCTGGTGCAATGCCTCCCGCTAGCAGGGGGTGTCAATCAACCCGATCGTATTAGATCGTGTTGATTTCTGTCCGCCGCCTCAGAGCAGGCGGACAAGTTATGGAGCAGCGGTCTTTAGACTTCTTGATTACGTCAGGCTCGCAGGAAACAAGGGCCTCATGCTACATACAAAGCTTGATAAATATGCCCCATAGTGGTGAAAAGACGTTCATACTCTTAGGCCTTCCTCAATATGCTTTAAAAAAGAGGCAACAAAGCAGACCAAGAAAAAGAGTTAAGATGGAAAGTCTATTAAATTGTACACTAAGTACTGACAGTTCCCATACCCCTTTAAGTGCCAAGTAAAACTGGCACAAGTTATTATCACCCTCTCTGCCTGTTTCATACTCACTGTCTCTTTGCAAAGATTTCAGCTCCAATCCTCAGAGCACACCGACTGGCCATAGTTTTATGATATCTGAACTAGAGCACAGGTGAAATAGTCAGCTGATGGGTGAAAGCAGGTTTGTAACCATGGTTACTGATCAGCTGATCATTTCACCTGTGCTCTAGATCAGATATGAATCTCTGGTCTGTTGGTGTAGCTGCGGACTGGAGTTGATAAACACCGCATTAGGTATTTAACCCTCCATCTATCAGACATTACCTAGTATTGCCACCACCTCCTCATCTTGAATGACTTCCAGGGATCCTGACACCACAAAGCAGAGTGCGTCAACGCTTTCACCTGAGTGATAAATAAGATCTCCTGGGGCACAGTGAATCGTTTGAAACTCCACAGCCAATGCTCGCAGGCAGCCATCGCTGGCCAGACGGAACGCCGGGTGCTCATTAAAAACCTTCCTGTTTAGATGAACGCAGATGTCCGCCCTCATGTCCTTGGGACAAATCGCAAGAACCTAAGGGACACAAAAATATTAAAAGTAAGCAGCGCTCTGATATTAAAAAGTGACTTTAAAGAAATATTAAAGATGGACGTGAAACCCAAAACTTTCTTTCATGATTCGGATAGAACATTTCGTTTTCAATGTATTATCTAATTTGTTTACATCTCTCAGTATCTTTTGTTGAAAAGCATAGCAAGGTACGCTCAGGAGCTGGGAGCTAGCTGTTGATTATTAGCGGCACACATATGCTTCTTGTCATTGGTTTACTGATGTGTTCATCTAGCTCCCAGGAGTGCATTGTTGTTCCTTCAATAAAGGATATCAAGAGAATGAAGCAAACTTGTTAATAGAAGTACATTGGAAAGTTGTATCCTTTGTCTGAATCATGAAATAACAATTTGGGGCTCTGTGTCCCTTTAAATTCTAATGATTTGGTTTGTTTGTTTGTTTTCAGTTAAACTGAGCAACCTCTTTACTTCAGATTCAGATAGAGCCGGTCATTTTAAGTCACTTTTAAATTCACTTCTATTTTCAAATGTGCTTTGTTCTTTTGGTATTTCTTGTTGAATATGAATACACACATATCCTACACTAGTGTGAGCTTGCTGCTGATTGGTGCCTGCACACATTTGTCTCTTGTGATTGGCTAACTAGATGTGTTCAGCTAGCTGCCAGTAGTGAAATGATGTTCCTTCAGCAAAGGATAACAAGACAATGAAGAACATTTGATAAAGTAAATTGGAAAGTTGTTTAAAATTGTATGTTCTATTCAAATCATGAAAGAGAATTTTGGGGTTTCCTGTCCCTTTAAATAAGAAATGATTGAGCTTTATAAAGGTTTACACATTTATAGTCACAACATCATAAACAAGAAGCTAAAGTGCTTATAAACAGAATTACAATGTTGTATACATTACACTTATATTTTATAACGTAAACATTATGGCAGCAGATAAAAAAGAAGTCTGTATTTAGTGTAAGCATAAATAATTATAGTCTTACGTATACACCAGGTATTCTTGTATTCCTTACAATATTTGCTACTCCATCAGCAAACAATCATTAAGTAGTGGTGATAAGCAAATGACTCCTGGGCCTACTAACCCGCAACTTAAAGGGATAGAACATTTACTCCTATTATAAAATTTGCTTTGCTATCTTGGTATCCTTTGTTGAAGACTAAACCTAGGTTGACTGATAGGAGCTCAGGAGTGTTCACGTGTCTATAGCAGTCTATGGCAGCAATGTTTATAACTATGTATAGCAATGCTATAAATAATGTTGCAAACACTGCTGCCAGATGGGTTAACACACGTGCACGCTCCTGAGCTCACCTGAGATTACTCTTTAACAAGAGAACTAAGTAAATTTTATAGAAGAAGCAAATTGGAGAGTTGTTTAAAATGTCATGCTCTATCCAATTACTTTAAGTTTAGTTTTGACCTTTACTGTCCCTTTAAGATCAGGACTTATTATTTTGTTGTTGCTCTTTTTGACAAATGCTTTTATCCTAAGCTTAAAGGGACATGAAACCCAATTTTTTTCTTTTATGATTTAAATAACTTTCCAATGTATTTCGATTATTTCATTTGTTTCAATCTCTTTGTATCTTTTGTTGAAAAGTATACCTAGGTAGGCTCAGAAACTGCTGATTGGTGGCTGCACATATATGCCTCTTGTCATTGGTTTACAGCTAACTTCCAGTAGTGCATTGCTGCTACTAAACAAAAGATATCAAGAGAAGGAAGTAAATTAGGTAATAGAAGTAAATTGGAAAGTTGTTTAAATTGTATGATCTGTCTGAATCATGACAGAAACATGTTGGGTTTTATGTCCCTTTAATATACATTTCCTATCATCCCTTCTCTCCTGTAGGTCTTTTAGGTGTCGGATTGAAATCATCCCGATACGATCGGAATGATTGACAGCTCCTGCCAGTTTGCAGGGGCCAGAATTGCACAAGCATTTCACCAGAACTTTGTTTTAATGGACGACTCTGGTGGGACCTGAACCCAAGTACCATGGTTATCATATAAAAATATATTAGTGACCTGAATTCTTCTAAACTCACATTTATACTGCAGAATAAACGTTTCACATCTTTTCACAAATTATTGTGCTTATCAGAAAGGAAGAGAACGTCACTGCACTAGGATAAGTGTCACCATAAGTGACATGAGGGTTATGCAGATATCGGATCCACCAACCTTGGAAGTCACTTACATTATTGTCTATCCATTTATCGGCCCAAGTATGTGAGTCTGATATCTGTCTGATAGGATCCTTTGCCCTCTCAATCTACAGTTCAAGCAGAGTTTAATGCACCAAGGTATGCTAATTACACTACATAAGCCACAACTGCAATTACAATCCTTAAAAGAGTTTTTTAACTGTACATCTGGCTATTCATTATACATTTAAGAAGCTAAGACGTGTTTGTAACAAAGAGAGAGCTTATAATTTTCTAACTGAAATTCTTATACTTTGAAATAATGTTTATATTTATCTAACAGTCGGCGAGATTACGAGTTGTGCGTTACGGTTTTAACTCTGAAAAAAATGGCCATTTCAGCGTAAAAACAGTAACACAGCCATTACGAGTCGTGTCGGTATAGCTATACCGCAAGCATTTTAGCCTGTAACGCAACGTCAATCCCGCACTCAAAAAAATTATGTTTTGCGTGGGATTTCCATAGCGCCGGTATTACAGGTTGTGCGGTGAGGCTAAAATGCTTGCATTCCAGCCTATACCAACACAAGAGCAGTAGTTATGAGTTTTGCGCAGCAAAAATGTTTCACAAAACTCATAACTAAACTAAAAGTACACTAACACCCATAAACTACCTATTAACCCTTAAACCGCCACCCTCCTGCATCAAAACATAGTAAAATTATTAACCCCTTATCTGCCGCCTGCCCACATTCCTGCCACTATAACTATAATCAAGTTATTAACCCCTATTCTGACGTTCCCCGACACGCAACCACTATAATAAAGCTATTAACCCCTATTCCACCACCCCCGACATCGCCACCACTAATAAAAGTTATTAACCCCTAATCCTCTGATCTCTCACATCTCCGCCACTAAATAAACCTATTAACCCCTAAACCGCTAGCCCCCCACATCACAAAAAATGTAATTAAACTATTAACCCCTAAACCTAACAACCCCCTAACTTTATATTAAAATTACAATATGAAAGCTCAATCCTATTGGATGATTGCAACAGCCAATAGGATTTTTTCAACCTTAATTCCGATTGGCTGATAGAATTCTATCAGCCAATCGGAATCTAAGGGACGACATCTTGGATGACGTCATTTAAAGGAACCTTCATTCCGAAGAAGATGTCATAAGAAGAGGATGCTCCGCGACGGATGTCTGGAAGATGGAGCCGGATGGATGAAGAAAGAAGATGCTGTCTGGGTGAAGACTTCTGCGGTCTTCGATGAGGACTTCGGCCGCTTGGATGAAGACTTCTGCCGGCTTCTTGGAGGATGGATGTCGGATCTTCAAAACTGTAAGTTGATCTTCAGGGGTTAGTGTTAGGAATTTTTAAGGGTGTATTGGGTGGGTTTTAGTTTTAGATTAGGGTTTGGGTTGCAATAGACCTAAATGCCCTTTTCAGGGCAATGCTCATCCAAATGCCCTTTTCAGGTTTTTTAAGTTATTTTTTTATTTGGGGGGTTGGTTGTGCGGGTTGTGGGTTTTACTGTTGGGGGGTGTTTGTATTTTTTATTTACAGGTAAAAGAGCTGATTTCTTTGGGGCAATGCCCTGCAAAAGGCCCTTTTAAGGGCTATTTGTAGATTATTGTAGGTTAGGGTTTTTTTATTTTGGGGGGCTTTTTTATTTTCATAGGGCCCTTAGATTAGGTGTAATTAGTTTAAATCTTTGATAATTTCTTTTTTATTTTTTGTAACTTAGTGTTTTTTTTTTAATTTAATTAGCGGCTAGATTACGAGTTTTGCGTTAGGCTTAAAAAGCAGCGTTGGCCGGTCCCAACGCTGCTTTTTAACGCCTGCTGGTATTACGAGTCTTGAAGGTACAGGTGTACCGCTCCCTTTTTTGGCCAGACTTGGAAATACCGCAAATCCACTTACATCAATTGCGTATCCTATATTTTCAATGGGACTTGCATAGCGCCGGTATTACAAGTCTGCCAAAAAGTGAGCGGTCTCCTGTCAACACTGGTACCGCATTTTAAAGTCAGTAGTTAGGAGTTTTACACTACAACGTCGTAGCATAAAACTCTGAACTAAAGTTATAAAAAGTACACTAACACCCATAAACTACCTATTAACCCCTAAACCGAGGCCCTCCCGCATCGCAAACACTAAAATACATTTTTGAACCCCTAATCTGCCCAACCGGACATCGCCGCCACTATAATAAATATATTAACCCCTAAACCGCCGCACTTTCGCCTCTCAAACATTAGTTAAATATTATTAACCCCTAATCTGCCGGCCCTAACTTCGACGCCACCTACCTACATTTATTAACCCCTAATCTGCCGCCACCAACGTCGCCGCCACTATATTAAAGTTATTAACCCCTAAACCTAAGTCTAACCCTAACCCTAACACCCCCTAACTTAAATATAATTAAAAGAAATCGAAATAAAATTACTATAATTAACTAAATTATTCCTATTTTAAACTAAATATTTACCTGAAAAATAAACCCTAAGCTAGCTACAATATAACTAATAGTTACATTGTAGCTATCTTAGGGTTTATTTTTATTTCACAGGCAAGTTTGTATTTATTTTAACTAGGTACAATAGTTATTAAATAGTTATTAACTATTTAATAACTACCAAGCTAAAATAAATACAAAGTTACCTGTAAAATAAAACCTTACTTAAGTTACAATTACACCACTATACTATAATTAAATTAATTCCCTAAATTAAATACAATTAAATACAATTATCTAAAGTACAACCCCCCCCCCCACTAAATTACAGAAAATATTAAACAAATTACAAGATTTTTAAACTAATTACACCTAATCTAATCCCCCTAACAAAATAAAAAGGCCCCCCAAAATAAAAAAGCCCTACCCTACACTAAATTACAAATAGCCCTTAAAAGGGCCTTTTGCAGGGCATTGCCCCAAAGTAATCAGCTCTTTTACCTGTAAAAAAAATTACAAATCCCCCCCCCCAACATTAAAACCCACCACCCACACAACCAACCCTACTCTAAAACAAACCCAATACCCCCTTAAAAAAACCTAACACTAACCCCTTGAAGATCACCTTACTGCGAGAAGTCTTCACCCAACCGGGCCGAAGTCCTCAACGAAGCCGGGAGAAGATTTCATCCAAGCCGGGCGAAGTGGTCCTCCAGACGGGCAGAAGTCTTCATCCAGATGGCATCTTCTATCTTCATCCATCCGGCGTGGAGCGAGTCCATTTTCAAGACATCCAACGAGGAGCATCCTCTTCAATCGACGGCTAACACAGAATGAAGGTACCTTTAAGTGACGTCATCCAAGATGGCGTCCCTTCAATTACGATTGGCTGATAGAATTCTATCAGCCAATCGGAATTAAGGTAAAAAAAATCATATTGGCTGATCCAATCAGCCAATAGGATTGAGCTCGCATTCTTTAATGTATTTTATTGTAATGTATTGTATATCAATGTATTGTACAGTAATGTATTGTAAAGTAATTTATGGTATATAGCTCCCTGCTGTATCCAGCTAGACTCAGGATAAAATCGGGCATGGACTTCTTCTTTTTTGACTCCCCAGAAGCAGCCCTTTCCTTCTTGGAGAATGAATCAAAGAAGGGGATGGTTTAATGAGAGTCTTCTTTCCATTAGATTGTTTTTGTAATGGTTTTTGTGAGTCTAGCATGTTATTTAACAAATACTTTTTTGTTTTTTTAATCAGTTTTTTCTTTTTTTTCCCCGGTAGGAAAAGCTTCTTTTTTCTCTTTCTCAAATATGAGGTAAATTATTTTTTTTTGTTCCCTCTGAGTTTAACTCAGGAGATTTTTTTTTCTCTCCTTCTCTACCACGAGGTAAATGTTTTTTTTTTTTCTCTCTGAGCTTTGCTCAGGAGATCTTTACTCTCTTTCTCAAATACGAGGTAAATGTTTATATATATATATATTTTTTTCTCTCTGAGCTTTGCTCAGGAGATTTTTACTCTCTCAAATACGAGGGAAATGTTTATATATATTTTTTTTTTCTCTCTGAGCTTTGCTCAGGAGATTTTTACTCTCTCAAATACGAGGTAAATGTTTATATATATTTTTTTTTTCTCTCTGAGCTTTGCTCAGGAGATTTTTACTCTCTCAAATACGAGGTAAATGTTTATATATATATTTTTTTTTATTATTCTCTCTCTGAGCTTGTCTCAAGATATTTCTTATAGAGCAATAGAACGAAACTATGGTTATGTATTAAGCAATGTATGTTGTTGAACACATGTGGTTTATATATTTTTGTTTTGATGTTTGCAAAATGTTGTGTATCACTGTGATATTAGGACAAATGAGGACCAAGGCTACTCTTTTAAGTAGAGAAAGATTGTGTATATGCCTAAGAGCTCTCGTTTTTTTTTTATGGACACTATTAGTATCTGTATGGATAGAAAGAAAATATAGTTATGGGTAAAATAAGGTATGATTTTGACCACAAGAGGTTAAAGCACAATTTATTCATTTATTTTTTGTAATTTTTTTTTTTTATACATGAAAAATAATATACAATTTTTGATCACAAAAGGCAATACACTTTTTGCCCTTTTTTATATACATTTGGAATATGTTTTGTGTAGTTGAGTTAGTGAGAAAGAAATATCTTGTATAAGGTTAAGAAGTTTAAAAGAATTTTTTTTTTTCTTCCCTTCCCTTTCCTTCCTCCCCTCCCCCTCTCCCTCTCCTATCCTCTTCTCTGATGATCCCCTCGTATGAGTTAGATGGTTAAAATATTGACCTGGAACATAGGGGGGATACACTCCCCTATAAAAAGGAAAGCAATGTTGAATTTGCTGGGGAAAAAAGACTTTGATATATTGTGTCTACAGGAAACCCACCTATCAGATAAAGAACATAGAAAGATTAGAGCTCGTTGGCTGGGAGAATCTTTTTTTTCGTCGTATACGAAAGCATCTAGATGGTTCTTTTTCATACAAGGTTGGAATATAAAATTCTGAGTACTTCTAGAGATAGTGAGGGAAGATATTTGATCATTAGATTTTCTATTGAGGGGGAAGAATATTTGTTGGTTAACATCTATGGCCCTAATGTCTCTAATGAAAAATTTTGGAACATATTAGTGAAGAAGATGTTTAGATTTCCTAAAGCCAAGATTGTATTGGAAGGGGACTTTAATGTTACACCAAACTAGTACTTGGATAGAAGGAAAGTGGCGGTTCAGAGTTGGGAGCTTAAATTTAAATCTGCTCAGTTGAATTTTGAAAAGAAAATATTTAATTTACTTCATAATATGGAGATTGTTAAACTCTAATAGTCTTGAATATACATGTTGCTCTAAAACTCACAATACATTATCAAGGTTAGATCTTTTTCTGATCTCAGACGTATTAGTTTCTAAAGTTGAGAAATGTAGCATTGGAGATTTTAGTTTATCAGATCACGCTCCGGTTACTCTATCTATCGCAGAAAAAAGGAAGTTCTCATTCAATTCTTTTTTCGTAATCCAGAAGCGTAATCCAGAAGAATCGCAACCTTTTCAGTTTATAGAAACTAACACGTTGGAATATCTGGGGTTGAAGATTTCCGCTAACACAGCAGATTGGTATAAAGATAACTTTGTATCAGTACTGAAGGATAGCAGAGAAAAATTAAAATCATGGGTCTCACTCCCGGTTTCACTGACAGGCAAGATAGCTCTCTATAAGATGTTTATTGTCCCTAAGATTCTGTATACTTTGAGGATGTTTCCTCTTTTAATAAACAAGGCTGATCTACGGCTCTTTAATCAAGCTCTGAGAGTGTTTCTTTGGAGCGGGAGAAAGCTGAGACTAAAATTAGCCAAGCTATATCAATCTTATTTTAAAGGCGGGCTCGCTTTACCCGATCTAGAAAGCTATAATCAGGCTGCTATCTTAAGATTCCCTATGGATTGGCTATCAAGATCTTTTTTATACTCGGATAAGACTCTTGAGAATCAAGTCTGTGCCCCACTCTCCTTAAATTATGTTTTATTTGCTTCAAATAAAGAATTAGGAATGAGATTATTGGAACACCCTCTGTATAGAGACATAATAATAGTCTGCAGAAGGTTATCTAAATCGGTGGGAAAGAGGCAGAATATTTCAAAATGGTTGCCGATAACTGGCAATATACACTTCCCCCTAGGCAATATGGTGGACACATTTAAAAAATTTGATATGGCGAGCGCCACAGCAGAATATCTAGACGATAAAAAAACATTTCTTCAGCAATGGGAACCCTTCATACATTACTATGAAGCCTCGAGGAGGAGGGGGGGGGGCAGGAATGGACTAGGCCAAGCAAAACATATATAAAATAGAACCACAAAACATCCTAGGAGAGTGAAGACACATTTGTATTCATATGTCAAAGTGCTTTTCTTTGTAAAGTATGTGATTTGTACCGAGCGACTTGAGAATGCTGGAACTTATGACCACTGTTTACTGTTTTTTGTATTTGTAAAAATTTATGAATAAAAATATTTTCACCATAAAAAATGGTCACCAGGGAGACCACTGTTAGTGAAAGACTTCTATGATTTCAAGTCAAATAAAGTATACACATTTGATAGATTTCAAGAGATCTTTCCGGAAGTTCAGAAAAAACATATATTTTATTTTATTCAAGCAAAAAGCTATATTCTTAAACTAGCGAATTTGGATCCCCAGATGTGGGGAAAACACCCGCTGGTCGATGTAGTAAAGGTTAGGAAGGGATTATTATCCTTTATCTACAAATTCTTAGTATCTTTGGAAGAAACATCGGTTTTAGTAGATTTGACTTCCCAGTGGTCTACACTGGTTGATTCTCCTGATCTCGACACAATACTCTTAAAGAGTTTGAAGACTGCACAGAGGTTGTTTTCCTCATCTTATTATAGGGAAATTCAATTTAGGGTGATACACAGAGATTATTTAACCCCTCGGAGAGTGGCTAAGTGGAACAAGAATGTGTTTAATATCTGTTCTAAATGCCATTTTCAGGATCCTGACTTGATTCATCTAGTTTGGGGATGCCCCAAGGTAAATCAATTTTGGATGAAGGTAGAATATTTTCTCTCTAATATAGTAAAAAAAAAGATTCAGCTAACACAAGACTCTATTCTTTTCTTAAGATCCCACGCCGCTTGGGACAAATATGTTGACTTTATACTAGTAGCGTTAATAATTATTAGAACACTTCTCTTTAAATATTGAGACACCCACTATCTCAGAAGTGAGGAAAGCATTATTAGATTCATCAATTAAGGCAGCGTATGAATCAAAATTAGGGGGGACCTCAAGAGAAAAATTCTGTAGAAAGTGGAGGGTTTTCGTGGGCCTTCAGGGAAATGAATTTGTACAATATATAGAACAAATCATCAACATCAAACTAGATTAGGGAGGGGTTGGGGGATGTAGGGGTGGGGGGGGGGGTGAGTGGAGAGAGGGAATATGTTTTCCCTTTTTTTTTTTTTTTTTTTCTTTTGGGATTGTCCGGGATAGGGTTCTGGCTATTGTACTTGAGATGAGCAGAAGCTTTTTGTCCCTTCTTACACATTTTTTTTTTATGCTGTAATCTCCATGTATGAAGAAATGTGTGTTATGTTTGTGCTCTTTGTGTTTTTCTTTTTTGTATAATAAAAGTAAAAAAAATAAATAAATTATGGTATATAGTGATGTATGGTACACTAACGTATTGTACAGTAATACATGGCATAAAGTGAGGTATGGCACACTAACATATTTTACATGTGTATGTGTGTATGTATGGGTATGCGTGTGTGTGTGTATGTCTGTGTATATGTGTGTGCGTTTATGTGTGTATGTCTGTGTATATCCATGTGTGTGTATATGTATATTTTTGTGTGTCTGTCTGTGTGAGTTTGTGTGTGTATGTGTGTGCATGAGTGTGTATGTCTGTGTATATGTATGTGTGTATTTATGTGTGTGTTTTTGTGTGTGTATGTCTCTGTATATGTATGTGTGTGTATATGTGTGTTTATATGTATATGTGTATACATATATGTGTGTGTATATATGTATGTGTGTGTATGTATGTGCGTGTGTGTGCCTGTATATGTGTGTGTATGTTTGTGTGTGTATGTGTGTGTGTGCATGTATGTGTGTATGTGTATGTATATGTTTGTGTGTGTGCGTGTGTGCGTATATGTGTGTGTGTATGTATGTATGTGTGTATGTGTGTGTGTGTATATATGTGTGTGTGTGTGTGTATGTGTGTATGTATGTGTGTGTGCAGGGCCGCCACTAGAAATTTTAACCATTGATCAGCCCCCCCCCCCCCCCTTGACATGTACAATTTTTGACCAAGTGACTAAAACGTATATGCACTTTTTTCTAAAGTGTCTATTTAAACTTGGAAATGTTGTAAAGGTAGTAACATACAAACATACAAACACACAGACACACTCATACACTGAAACACACTCACACATAAGGATTCACATATAGACACTCTAGCAGACACGTAAAAGAACACACAAACGCACTCAGACACAGACACTCAGCACTTGATTACATTGACCTGACAAGTAATGAGGTAGACTACAGTTCTGTAAAAAAAAAAGGGAGATTTAGAAAACAAAATATGGAGTTCTGATTATCTTTTTGTAAAGGAAGATGCCAACTAAATGATGACAACAGCATGCAGTGGCTGAAAGGAAGGGCCCTGAACTGCCTAAACAATAATTTAAAGGTTAAATGGTGGATTGGTGACTTCCGTAAAGGTCTCAAAGGCTGTAGAAAGATGTGAATAATCAGTAGTAAGGTCAAAATGTCCTAAAAAGGAACAGACAATGGACACACGCACACACACAAACTCAAACTTGCACATACACCCAAGGAAACACTGACAGAGACAGCCTCAGAAAATGCACAAAGACATACACACAAAGACATACACAGACAGAGAGACAACCACATAAAACACAGAAAGACATACATACACACACCCTCACTGAGACATCCACAGAAAACACACAAAGACATACACACCCTCACAGAGACACCCACAGAAAGCACACACCCTCACAGAGACATCCACAGAAAACAGAATTTATGCTTACCTGATAAATTACTTTCTCCAACAGTGTGTCCGGTCCACGGCGTCATCCATAACTTGTGGGAATATTCTCTTCCCCAACAGGAAATGGCAAAGAGCACAGCAAAAGCTGTCCATATAGTCCCTCCCAGGCTCTGCCCCCCCAGTCATTCGACTGACGGTTAGGAGAAAAAAAGGAGAAACTATAGGGTGCCGTGGTGACTGTAGTGTATAGAGAAAGAAATTTTTCAAACCTGATTAAAAAACCAGGGCGGGCCGTGGACCGGACACACCGTTGGAGAAAGTAATTTATCAGGTAAGCATAAATTCTGTTTTCTCCAACATTGGTGTGTCCGGTCCACGGCGTCATCCATAACTTGTGGGAACCAATACCAAAGCTTTAGGATGAAGGGAGGGAGCAAATCAGGTTACCTAAACAGAAGGCACCACGGCTTGCAAAACGTTTCTCCCAAAAATAGCCTCCGAAGAAGCAAAAGTATCAAATTTGTAGAATTTGGCAAAAGTGTGCAGAGAAGACCAAGTCGCTGCCTTACATATCTGATCAACAGAAGCCTCGTTCTTGAAGGCCCATGTGGAAGCCACAGCCCTAGTAGAGTGAGCTGTGATTCGTTCAGGAGGCTGCCGTCCGGCAGTCCCATAAGCCAATCGGATGATGCTTTTCAGCCAGAAAGAAAGAGAGGTAGCAGTAGCTTTTTGACCTCTCCTCTTATCAGAATAAACGACAAACAAAGAAGAAGTTTGTCTGAAATCCTTTGTTGCTTCTAAATAGAACTTTAAAGCACGGACTACATCTAAATTGTGTAACAAACGTTCTTTCTTTGAAACTGGATTCGGCCACAAAGAAGGAACAACTATTTCCTGGTTAATGTTCTTGTTGGAAACAACTTTTGGAAGAAAAACAGGCTTGGTACGCAAAACAACCTTATCTGAATGGAACACCAGATAGGGTGGGTCACACTGCAAAGCAGATAATTCAGAAACTCTTCTAGTAGAAGAAATAGCAACCAAAAACAAAACTTTCCAAGATAGTAACTTGATATCTATGGAATGTAAGGGTTCAAACGGAACCCCTTGAAGAACTGAAAGAACTAAATTTAGACTCCAGGGAGGAGTCAAAGGTCTGTAAACAGGCTTGATTCTAACCAAAGCCTGTACAAACGCTTGTACATCTGGCACAGCTGCCAGTCGTTTGTGTAACAAGACAGATAAAGCAGAAATCTGTCCTTTTAGAGAACTCACTGACAATCCCTTATCCAAACCTTCTTGTAGAAAGGAGAGGATCCTAGGAATTTTAATCTGACTCCAGTAGAATCCCTTGGATTCACACCAACAGATATATCTTTTCCATATTTTATGGTAAATCTTTCTAGTCACAGGTTTTCTGGCTTGGACCAGAGTATCTATCACTGAATCTGAAAACCCACGCTTGGATAAAATCAAACATTCAATTTCCAAGCAGTCAGCGGCAGAGAAACTAGATTTGGATGTTCGAATGGACCTTGTACTAGAAGATCCTGTCTCAAAGGTAGCTTCCATGGTGGAGCCGATGACATATTCACCAGGTCTGCATACCAAGTCCTGCGTGGCCACGCAGAAGCTATCAGAATCACCGAGGCCTTCTCCTGTTTGATCCTGGCTACAAGCCTGGGAAGGAGAGGGAACGGTGGAAACGCATAAGCTAGGTTGAACGACCAAGGCGCCACTAATGCATCCACTAGAGCCGCCTTGGGATCCCTGGATCTGGACCCGTAGCAAGGAACCTTGAAGTTCTGACGGGACGCCATCAGATCCATGTCTGGAATGCCCCATAATTGAGTCAACTGGGCAAACACCTCCGGGTGGAGCTCCCACTCCCCCGGATGGAAAGTCTGATGACTCAGATAATCCGCCTCCCAGTTGTCTACTCCTGGGATGTGGATTGCAGATAGGTGGCAGGAGTGATCCTCCACCCATTTGATGATTTTGGACACCTCTCTCATCGCCAAGGAACTCCTGGAACTGTTCCCCCCTGATGGTTGATGTAAGCTACAGTCGTCATGTTGTCTGACTGGAATCTTATGAATCCGGCCTTCGCTAGTTGAGGCCAAGCCCGGAGAGCATTGAATATCGCTCTCAGTTCCAGGATGTTTATCGGGAGAAGAGACTCTTCCCGAGACCATAGACCCTGAGCTTTCAGGGAATCCCAGACCGCGCCCCAGCCTAATAGACTGGCGTCGGTCGTGACAATGACCCACTCTGGTCTGCGGAAACTCATTCCCTGGGACAGGTGATCCTGGGTCAACCACCAACGGAGTGAGTCTCTGGTCATCTGGTCTACTTGAATCATTGGAGACAAGTCTGTATAGTCCCCATTCCACTGCTTGAGCATGCACAGTTGTAATGGTCTTAGATGAATTCGAGCAAAAGGAACTATGTCCATTGCTGCAACCATCAACCCTACTACTTCCATGCACTGAGCTATGGAAGGCTGCAGAATAGAGTGAAGAACTTGACAAGCATTTAGAAGCTTTGACTTTCTGACTTCTGTCAGGAAGATCTTCCTTTCTAAAGAATCTATTATTGTTCCCAAAAAGGGAACTCTTGTCGACGGAGACAGGGAACTCTTTTCTACGTTCACCTTCCACCCGTGAGATCTGAGAAAGGCTAGAACAATGTCTGTATGAGCCTTTGCTTTGGAAAGAGACGACGCTTGGATTAGAATGTCATCCAGATAAGGTGCCACTGCAATACCCCTTGGTCTTAGAACCGCTAGAAGGGACCCGAGCACCTTTGTGAAAATCCTTGGAGCAGTGGCTAGCCCGAATGGGAGAGCCACGAACTGGTAATGTTTGTCCAGAAAGGCGAACCTTAGGAACTGATGATGATCCTTGTGGATAGGAATATGTAGATACGCATCCTTTAAATCCACGGTAGTCATAAATTGACCCTCCTGGATTGTAGGTAAAATTGTTCGAATGGTTTCCATTTTGAACGATGGAACTCTGAGAAATTTGTTTAGAATTTTTAAATCCAGAATTGGTCTGAAAGTTCCCTCTTTTTTGGGAACTACAAACAGATTTGAGTAAAACCCCTGACCTTGTTCCACAGTTGGAACTGGGTGTATCACTCCCATCTTTAACAGGTCTTCTACACAATGTAAGAATGCCTGTCTCTTTATTTGGTTTGAAGATAAGTGAGACATGTGGAACCTTCCCCTTGGGGGTAGTTCCTTGAATTCTAGAAGATAACCCTGAGAAACTATTTGTAGTGCCCAGGGATCCTGAACATCTCTTGCCCAAGCCTGAGCAAAGAGAGAGAGTCTGCCCCCTACTAGATCCGGTCCCGGATCGGGGGCTACCCCTTCATGCTGTTTTGGTAGCAGCAGCAGGCTTCTTGGCCTGTTTACCCTTGTTCCAGCCTTGAATTGGTTTCCAAGCTGGTTTAGTCTGGGAAGCGTTACCCTCTTGTCTAGAGGCTGCAGAGTTGGAAGCCGGTCCGTTCCTGAAATTGCGAAAGGAACGAAAATTGGACTTATTCTTAGCCTTGAAAGGTCTATCTTGTGGGAGGGCATGGCCCTTTCCCCCAGTGATGTCAGAAATAATCTCTTTCAAACCCTCCAATTTTTTATCCATAGGATCTTTGAAAGCACAATTGTCCTCAATAGGAATGGTTGTGCGCTTGGCTAGTGTAGAAACCGCCCCCTCGACCTTAGGGACTGTTTGCCATAAGTCCTTCCTGGGGTCGACCATAGGGAACAATTTCTTAAATATAGGAGAAGGGACAAAAGGTATGCCTGGCTTCTCCCACTCCTTATTCACTATGTCCGCCACCCGTTTAGGTATCGGAAAAGCATCAGGGTGCACCGGGACCTCTAGGAACTTGTCCATCTTGCACAATTTTTCTGGGATGACCAGATTGTCACAATCATCCAGAGTAGATAGCACCTCCTTAAGTAATGCGCGGAGATGCTCTAATTTAAATTTAAATGTCACAACATCAGGTTCTGCCTGCTAAGAAATTCTTCCTGTATCAGAAATTTCCCCATCTGACAAACCCTCCCTCACTGCCACTTCAGATTGGTGTGAGAGTATGACAGAAAATTTATCATCAGCGCCCTCCTGCTCTACAGTGTTTAAAACAGAGCAATCGCGCTTTCTCTGAAATGCTGGCATTTTGGATTAAATATTAGCTATGGAGTTATCCATTACTGCCGTCAATTGTTGCATAGTAACAAGCATTGGCGCGCTAGAAGTACTAGGGGTCGCCTGCGCGGGCATAACTGGTATAGACACAGAAGGAGATGATGTCTACTTCCTTCATCTGAGGAATCATCCTGAGCAACCTTACTATTTGTGACAGTACTGTCCTTACTTTGTTTGGACGCTATGGCACAATTATCACAAATATTTGAAGGAGAAACCACATTGGCTTCCATACATACAGAACATGATCTATCTGAAGGTACAGACATGTTAAACAGGCTTAAACTGGTTAATCAAGCACAAAAACCGTTTTAAAACAAAACCGTTACTGTCTCTTTAAATGTTAAACAGGGCACACTTTATTACTGAATATGTGAAAAACTATGAAGGAATTATCCAATCTTTACCAAATTTTCACCACAGTGTCTTAATGCATTCAAAGTATTGCACCCCAATTTTCAAGCTGTTAACCCTTAAAATGTGGAAACCGGAGCCGTTTGCAATTTTAACCCCCCTACAGTCCCAGCCACAGCCTTTGTTGCGACTTCACCAATCCCAGGGGGGTATACGATACCAATTGAAGCCTTCTAGGAATGTTTTCAGTGGATACCAGACCCTCACACATGCAGCTGCATGTACTGTACTCAAAAGTAACTGCGCAATAATGGCGCGAAAATGAGGCTCTGCCTACTACAGTGAATGGCACCTTCCTGACTGGGAAGGTGTCTTAACAAGTGCCTGGCGCTAAAAACGTTCCCCAATATTAAAAAAGTGTGAAATTCACTTCAAACTGCATATAATACTTAAATAAAGCAATCGATTTAGCCCCTAAAAGTGTCTACCAGTTTATAGCCCATAATAAGCCCTTTATTCTGTTTGAGTCTAAGAAAATGGCTTACCGATCCCCATGAGGGAAAAATGACAGCCTTCCAGCATTACACAGTCTTGTTAGAAAAATGGCTAGTCATACCTTGAGCAGAAAAGTCTGCAAACTGTTCCCCCCAACTGAAGTTCTCTCAGCTCAACAGTCCTGTGTGGGAACAGCAATTGATTTAGTTACTGCTGCTAAAATCATACTCCTCTTTTAAACAGAACTCTTCATCTCTTTCTGTTTCAGAGTAAATAGTACATACCAGCACTATTTTAAAATAACAAACTCTTGATAGAAGAATAAAAAACTACAACTAAACACCACATACTCTTCACCATCTCCGTGGAGATGCTACTTGTTCAGAGCGGCAAAGAGAATGACTGGGGGGGGCGGAGCCTGGGAGGGACTATATGGACAGCTTTTGCTGTGCTCTTTGCCATTTCCTGTTGGGGAAGAGAATATTCCCACAAGTTATGGATAGACATTTGCACACACCCTCACAGACATCCACAGAAAATGCACAAAGACATACACACCCACCCTCACAGAGAGACCCACAGAAAAAAAATACATACACACTCATAGAGACATAAACCAAAGCACAAAGACATAAACACAGACACCCACAGAAACACTCACAGGAGGAAACATTTATGCACCTTGCATCCCCTAAATCAACAGTGTGTGACATGCATGATAAAAAAATTGCAGAAATTAAGAGATCACTTTTTAAAGAATCATATTTGTAAATGTGCAAACAAATAAAAATAATTCTGTGACTTCAAAATTGTACATTAATGATCTGGGTAGATGGCTAGATGAAGAAAAGTACTTTTAAAAGGTTGACATATGTTTGTTTTTCCCCCCCATTTTCCCCAACCAAGAGCACCACTTCAAATTAGGGGCGCGATCCGATATAGGTCGTAGTTTTCGGCGCAAGCGAGGTAACCCGCGTCGCCCGCAGTTTCAGCTCGCAACTCGAGCTATCCAATATTCACCGCCGTCAGATGCTAAACTGGCGTAAGTCTGAAAAACCGACGAGCAGGCAAAATGTGCGCAAATACACCTTTTAGTCGTCGCAAGTACTTGCGCCTGTTTTTTGTTCACGTAAAGTCTCAATAAAGTGTAGTTTTATGCAAATTAGCCTACGACTCGTAAAAAATTACGCCAGTTCTAAGAGATGCGCCACGTAATGAGGAGATTCAAAAATCATACTTAAACCCCTGCGCAGCCGCAATTTCTTTAGTGTGTTTGGTTGGTTCTTGGAGCTACAGCACACTACAGCGAGTATAGAGATTAGTGGTAAGAGTAGTGAGAAAGGAGCATCATCAAGTTAGTTAGGTCGGATTGTTGGTTGGATTGTTAAGCCAGTACATTTACTTACACTTTTTTTCATATTGCACACATTTTGCATACACACATATACAAAATACACAACACTTTTTTTTTATAACACCCAACACTCTTTATTTATCTTTTACAGTTTGAAAGGCTGAGTGTCTGGTTGTGATTGTGTGTGATTGAAGTGGGAGTGAGTGTGAGTGTGTGAGTGTGTGTAGTGTGAGGATGTCAGGGAGAGATAGGGCTGGGGGGAGGAGGGAAGGGGAGTCGCAGGGAGAGGATTATGTACAGGAGGAGCAGCAGGGTCCCCGTCAGGGAGTGAGCGGAGTGGGGAGAGGGAGAGCCAGAAGGGAGGATGGGAGTGGGGTTGCCCAAAGGCCAGGCACACTGAGAAGAGGGATAGAGGGTGCACATGGGGATAGAAGGGGGGAGGAGGGAGAGGATAGGGAGGAACCCACACCAGGGACATCCCAGGGAGGGAGCCAGGCAGCCCAGGACGAGGAGCGTATGAGGTGTCCCAATTTCAGTTTTGCCGAAAACCTCGCTCTCGTCCAGGCTGTCCTGGAGAACCATAATGCCCTCTTTGGACAAGAGAAGGGCAAAGGAGTTGCCCGGAGGCGTAAGGATGCTTGGCAGAAGGTGGTGGATGCCGTCAATGGAGTGTCCCAACAGAGGAGGAATGTTGACGGGCTTAAGAAGAGATGGAATGATTGCAAGAGGAGAGTCAAGGAGAGGATGGGCCAGGAAGCAATCTCCCAGAGGGCAACAGGAGGTGGGCCTCACTATGAGGCCGAATACAATGAGTGGCAGGAGCTCATTCGTCGGTCCCTGAGCCTCACAGCAGTCCGTGGACTTCCAGGGGCTCGTGACTCAGGGACTGCAACATCAGCACAGCATGCTGGTGAGTAACATCCCACACACTAGTATAATATGTATTTGAGTTATAACATCCTATATTGTTACACATTCATGTACACAATGAGGATCATGGTATTTTGATTACTAACAACTAAATATACAATGATATTTAACATTAAAGGGACATGAAACACAAAGATATTTTTTCATTATTCAGATAGAGAATATAGTTTTAAACAACATCCAAATTTACTTCCATTATCTATATTTAATTTTTATTTTGAAAATCTTAGTTTATTAAATATCAATGCACATGGGTGAGGCAATCACACGAGGCATTGATGTACAGCCACCAATCAGCAGCTTCTGAGCCTATCAAGAAATGCATATCAGCTAAGAATATCAAGATAATGAAGCATATTAGCTAATGGAAGTAAATTACAATTTATTTAGAATACCATGCTTGTCTAGCTGAATCATGAAATAATAAATATGTTTTGCATGTCCATTTAATGCTACTTAACACATTGAAAATCATGATATGAGGTAGAATAGTGAAATACTAACATGTCTCAGAGTAACACAGGCCACAAGCCACATGTAGACCTTTCAGTAAATGGACATCATAGTCATCACAACCATAATGTCACTTAAAGAACACATTTTCTCCATCACTGACATGTACACAGAACTATTGTATGAAACACATACATGTATAATTAGCATATTCCAAACCCTCATATCACAAATCTCAATGTGCACAAGCATGTTATAGAGTTTGACATGAGAATGTGGATAGGCCCTAGCATGTAAATTGTATGCCCACATGGATAGATATGTGACTGTACTAATCACTCTCATCATTTGACTCCTTCACAGAACCTCCAGTCACCAGGGTGCCTACGCCCATGAATCCCCCAACACCGGTTCTAAATATATGTCCACCACAACCACCGGTACAGATAAGAGAGCAGGAGTATGCCAGGCATGAGATGTCTTGGACTGCGTCCATTGAAAATCCACATATCATGCCACCTGCATTAGAGGAGGATACCTGGCAGGACCCGTGGCAGGAGGAATATTCCTATGGCTTGGAGGGGGAGCCCCACCAGCCCCAAAGGGTAGATGTATTTCCCCCCCCCCAACAATATCAGGGAACTACAGGAGTATACCAGCAGGCTGAGTGGATGCACACCAGCGGACATTGGGACTATCGGTCCATCCCGACATCTGGACCATCATCTTCAGTTGGAAGGGCTCCACCAACTGTAATCCATCGCCCTGCACCTCCAGCTCATATCCCTGTGGCTGCACCTCCAGCTGAGATATCTCTTCCTGCACGTCCAGCTGCTGTTTTTTTTCATGCACCTCAAACTGAGGTTATTGTTCCGGCACCTCCAACTGAGGTTAATGTTCCGGCACCTCCAACTGAGGTTAATGTTCCGTCACCTCCAACTGAGGTTAATGTTCCGGCACCTCCAGCTGAGGTTGTTGTTCCGGCACCTCCAGCTGAGGTTGTTGTTCCGGCACCTCCAGCTGAGGAACACGTCATTGAAAGAGTGCCTATTGTCCCTGCTGATGAAGAGCCCATGGATCAATTGAGTTCTGCCATGGGTGATGAATATATCTCACTACAGAGGAGGCAAACTTTGACCTGTGAGACTCTAACGGAAACGTGTATGAATATGCAGAGGGAACAACACAGGTTCCATAGAACCCAACACTGTTTGCAACAGAGGTCGATTGAGCTGCAAAGGGACATGGCAGCATCGCTATCAGCTATGGTCCAAAATCAGAATCAAATGCTACGTGTAATATCGGACATGCAAATCCAAAGTGACCAAAGATGGAGGGAACAGAATCAACTGTTGGGGGCTTTGGTGGAGCATTTCACCCAACAGCAGGACATGGCATCAAGTATCTCCTCTGTGACCAGCACTCCTAGTGTATCCACACAACCCAGGAGAGGCAGAAGACCCACACCAGGCCCCTCATCTAAGAGGCCTAAAAAAAAAAAATATTATTCAATTTCATTGAAAATCTTGTCCTCTGTTATTTACTATCTAATTGTCATCCACATCCATGTGAGTTGTGTTTTAGTACAGTAATATTGGTAAAACATATAATAATTCCTGTGTTGAAATGGACCAAAAAGGAATTATTATAATGTTTATGACATATTCATGCTCAATAAACAACATGACATGGTTGTGTCTCAACGGTACATATAGTAATATTAACTTCTAAGATGTACATCAAGGTTTCTCACATCCAATATAAATTGACACGTTGGTATATATAACTAATAATATATTTAAAGAAGGTGTGAACATAAGGTATAAATATCCATTATCCTCATTCTTAATGATAGTGAACTAAACATGAATAAAACAAATTATAAATATACAGTAATTAGGGTTGTTAAAGGGACATTAAAGCAAATATTTGTACTTCATGATTTTGAAGGAGAAGATAATTTCAAAAATAAACTATAATTTCATTCTTATATTTCTGTAGATTCATTCAATTGATATTCTTTGCTGAAAACAATATCAAGATATGTTTGGTAGATGATGATTAGTAGCTGTATATAGATGCCTCCTGAAATTTCTTCACTGTGTGCATTTCTATGTCTTCATTAAAGTATATCTAAATAAATAATGAAAATAGGTAATTGATTGAAATTATAAGGTTTGTGAAAAATTATCTTCTCTATCCTTAATCATGAAACAATATGTTTGGGTATAGTGTCCCTTTAAGGGAAGGGGGTTGGGATGTAGTAGTTTCACTTACATGCAGTGGAAATCCAAACTTTTACATTCTGCAAGACATGATATATACACATGCAATGGTTGGTGAGGTACTGTCAAACATCATAATACATGTGAATGTTACGGTTTACTGTAATTATGAATAAGTAACTTACAGGTGAAGTATTCCCGGATGACATAATCCCTCACTTCATTCCCCCTCAGTGTCCCCCTGTCCACATCCTCAAGTACAGGAACCAGCTGCTGCTGCTGCTCTGGGTCAATGTCCCCCAACAAACGTGTGTCCACAGCAATGTTGTGTAGAATACAGCAAGCATTGACAATGGAACACACTTTGTTGGGGTTATACTGTAGTGCTCCGCCTGTAACATCCAGACACCTGAACCTGGTTTTTAATAGGCCAAAGCTCCTTTCAATGACATTCCTTGTTCTTATGTGTGCCTCCTGGTACCTGAGTTGTGGCTCTGTAATGGGGTGCACCAAGGGGGTTAATAGCCATGGTCTGCAGCCGTACCCTGCGTCACCTGTCATGTAACATATGTGTTTGGATTACTACAGGTACATCATGTGCTTTAAAGGGACACAACATGAATCACATATAAAAGATAGATTTCATAAAAAAATTAATGGAAGTAATCAGGATAGTTAATTTAAATTAAAAGGCCTATCTGAATAATGGAAGAGCAATTTATTCTAGACTGTCCATTTAATATGAACCTGCAATTGTTAGCAGCTTGATAATTAACTTTGATTAGATCATTTTCTCCATTCTATAGATAACTCTTGATGACAAGCATATTAGATATGCTCAATAGCTGCTGATTGGTGGCTGCACATAGAAGCCTCATATGATTGGCTCATATATGTGAATTAGTAATTAAAAAAAAAATTATATTTAAAGAATGAATAAAATGATATAAGAGAAGTGAATTACAATGCTGTTTAACATTGTATTCTCTATCTGACACATGAGATGACAATATGTGTTTAGTGTCCCTTTATTATAAATATACAGACAGAATGAAGGTACTCACCAAGCAGCCATCCTCCCGAAAGTGTTCCATTTTCAAACATATTGAATAAGGAGGTCTGGCGCAGGATGTAGGAATCATGTGCACTCCCTGGGAAGCCTGCATACACATGTAAGAATTTCAGATTGGTATCGCAGACCATCTGGCAATTCAATGAGTGAAACCCTTTCCTGTTAATATAGAGGATTGTCTCCTCATGTGGGGCCACAATACGCACATGTGTGCAATCAATTGCCCCCATGACATTAGGAATACCCCCCAGTCGATAGAAGCCTTGTTTAAGACGGTTCCATTCCTGGGGGGTATGGGGGAAATGAATGTATCGTTGTGTCTGGTTATCTAGAGCAGTCAGAACCTCCCCTAGAATCCTGGAGAAGGTAGACTGCGCTAGGCCAGACACAAGCCCCTCTGTTGACTGGTATGAGCCAGTTGCCAGGAAGTGTACAACACACAACAGCTTCTGCATACCAGTCAGAGCTCGGTTCGTATACGCTTGAGGGTCAATTTCATCCTTCAACACCTCATATAGGTTAATGAGGCTTGCAGATGTCAAGCGATATTTTTCCCTGACCTCCACTTCTGTCATCCCAAACAGGGTGACCCTAACACTGTGTACCCTTGGTGCTCTTCCCCTCTGCTGATGCCTTCGTCTTATAGGCCCTGCTGGCCTGAGGGCAGCTGCAGCAACAGCAGCATGGGGAGCACCAGGAACAGGGACAACAGCAGGAGGAGCAGGGAGGGCAGCAGCAGCAGCTGGAGCAGGGACAGCTACAGCACCATGACCAGGGACCTCAGCAGCAGGGATACCATCCAAAACAGGGGCTTGTAGGGGTTCCAGCACCCCTTGTGCCCCACGACGCTGTCTGACTCTAAATGCAATATACTGCAAGGGAAACATGGTGGCTAATGAGGGTGTGCATTTGCAGGTGTTTTAAGGTTGCAGGTGAGGGGTTGTGCTGTTTGTGATTGGTTTGACACACTTGCAGGGGCAGGAATAATAAATGCTTTTAAGAGGTTAACTATTTGTGAACAAGCTGCTGCTATGTATATTGTTAGGCATGCATTTGTTAGGCCTTCTGAGAGTTACGTTGGTTTCTAAGTCAGTGCAAGGGTACCTGCGCCTTCAATTTGTGGCGAGCTGAGAATGGCGTAGATTTTGAAAAATCTGCGCGCGTAAGTCCTTACGTCGTATATAGGATAGCAAATTGCGCGTGTTTTGTATGTCAGTCTATGGGCCAAAAAACTACGGGCGACGCCAGAAATCTACGCGCGTAACTTCTAGCTTACGCCGTATATAGGATACCAAATCCGCGCAAATATTGGCGTCGCCAACTTTTGCGGGCGACGATTTTTATCTGATCGACCCCATAGTGTACAAATGTTCCCATCTGTCAGCTGTACTTATGGATTTTGAAAATGCTGTACTCTATATGGTCTTAGTGGAACCATAAGCTGTGGTACTCATACTATTAGATCTGGTAAAATGCAAGATTTAGGCTTGTTGGTATGTAACAAAAGGGCACCTACCATTTGTGGATTGAGGAGGAAACATTTCTGCATGGTTTTAAATATAGAATTTCTACAGCATTGTCAAATAATCATAAATACACTGCTGCTAAAAAAACGTGTTTTTATGGACCCCTGGCCCCACCATACAACTACTACCACACTG